>NC_091953.1:121888944-122046444 GCF_031021105.1 Erythrolamprus reginae
GTACTATCTGTGTTTCCCAAATCAAGTTTAACCATTCCAGCTGTATGAAAAGCTTCACAAAAATCCAGGAAGGGAATGATGGACTAATATTTAAACTTAGTTTGAAAGAAATATGATGCAGAAAATGAATATGCACTTAGCTAATTTGTAATTTAGTGATTGCATTTGCATGAAGCAAAGTAGCCATTGACAATTTAGCCTATTCTACTAGGTAAACTCAACCCCTGAAGCTAAAGTATGGTTCAGTGTATGTGCGCAAACCCAGAAAATTAGTTTCACAGCATGATAAGTATCTATTTTCTCCACGACTGGATTCAGAATAAATGTGGTGGACTGGGCAATCAGGTTGCTTAAAGCTTCTTGTTGAAAAACATCTGCTATACTGGTAATTTGCCAGGATAGTTCATAATGGGACAAATGATGTTGCCAGCTTATCTCCCAGCTACCACCCCACTTGCTGTTCGTCCAACAATCAATTATCTATAGAAGAGAATAATTGTAGCTCAAGGTGAACTGTGGTATCATTGGTACTTTTTTTGGAGATGTTTTATTACTAATGCACTGGTGTGCACTGGTGTAATGTAATGTCTACAAGGAAAACACTAAGCTTCCCTGCAACAGTATCTAGGGCCCTCTAACTCCACTGAAGATGCCAAGCCTCCAAAGGCCAGTGCCAGCAGAATTCTAACATTCTAACACCCTCCAGAAAGACCTGGACTTTGTCTCAAACTGGTCTAATACCTGGCAACTTCAAATATCAACCAACAAATGCTCTACCCTCCACATTGGCAAAAAGAATCCTAACCACACATACGAACTGAATAAACAACCTGTCACGGCTAACCCACATTTTGTAAAAGACCTTGGAATACTAATATCGAATGACCTAAGTGCTAAAGCTCACTGCAACAATATCGCCAAAAAAGCCTCTAGCGTTGTTAACCTAATCCTACGCAGCTTATGCTCAGGCAATCTCACACTACTCACAAGAGCCTACAAAACTTTTGCCAGACCCATCCTAGACTACTGCTCATCTGTCTGGAACCCATACCACATCTCAGACATCAACACCCTTGAAAAGATATTTCACCAGAAGAGCCCTTCACTCCTCCACTTGAAACAGAATATCCTACGAAAATACACTTACAATCCTAGGCCTAGAAAGCCTAGAACTACGGCATCTAAAACATGATTTGAGTATTGCCCTCAAGATCATATGCTGCAATGTCCTACCAGTCAATGACTACTTCAGCTTCAACCGCAACAACACAAGAGCACGCAACAGATTCAAACTTAATACGAACCGCTCCAAACTTGACTGTAAAAAATATGATTTCAACAATCGAGTTATCGAAGTGTGGAACTCATTACCAGACTCAATTGTGTCAACCCCTAACCCCCAACACTTCTCCCTTAGACTCTCCACGATTGACCTCTCCAGGTTCCTAAGAGGCCAGTAAGGGGCGTAAATAAGTGCACTGGTGTGCCTTTCATCCCCTGTCCAATTGTCTTTCCTTTCTCTCACTTATCATATATATTTTCTTCCTGTCATATTTCCTCTCCTCTAAGCCCACTTTCACCTTTTTTATATTATCATATGTTTATTTTCTTCCTATGTACTTGTGTATTGGACAAATGAATAAATAAAATAAATAAATAAATTCTGCACAAAGTACTGGCTCATCTCCCCACCAAAGTGGTACCTATTATTAATCCATTTATTTTTCCAGGATGGCAGAACACCCGATCTGAAATATGAATAATAACATTCCAAGACATTTGTTAGAGAGAGTAACATGATAGGGTTTGCACATTCCTTTGTCAAGATGAAACTCTCAGGCTGTTCCATGAAATAAGGGTTAATTTATTTTTAATTAAATTTATTTAATTAAGCTTCACCTTTTTTAAAAAAATAATTGAATCTCTAATGGAATTCAGAGCTGCAGGGAAGCAAATCATCATCACTGCATGTAATCCTTAATTGGAAATGATAGAGCTCCACAAAATGAATCATTGTTGCCGGGGATAAGATCAAATGCTTTGTGGAACACCTCTTAGATCCAATATCAGGTGTATCACAACAAATAATCCCTGAAAGATTTGGTTACACACGCCTCCTTATTATTTCACAATTAGCAACAATGAAATGTGCTTGGTAAGGACAGAGGGTACTAATAAAGATGAGAAATCAAGCCAGGAGCCATGTAGCAATATACAAATATTACTACACAGTTTCTAGATGGGATTGCAAGATAAGAGAGTCATTTCAACGTTCAAGAGTCTCCATGTTTCTAGCAATTTTGTAGCAGAATGACTCTTCCAATGGGACACCTTGCATTCAATTAATTCTAGGCAACAACTTCGACAGCACTCTTTGTTTTTTTTTAAAATATATATAATTTTAATTGATTTTTTAAAAAAACTTTTTTACAAAAAACAAAAAACATAAAAGTGAATACCATCACCAAACAGAAAATTAAAAAAAACCCCTTCACCAAGGAAGATTCAATTCTACATCCTTCATTTACTTCTTTTCTGGGTTACATTATTCATTCTTTATAAAGTGATTAAATTTTATTTTTAACGTTTGCATCGCTTACTGATATTGTTAATATATAATTTTTAACCTTTTCCCACCGCCTCATTGTTTCTGCTAATTTCTCTTCATTGTAGTTGTGTAATCTAATTTCCATAACTTCATAGTGAATGTGGTCCACCATGTACTTACACCAATTTTTCATCGACCATTTGTTAGCATCTTTCCACCCAAGCACTATAGTTGCTTGGGCGCTTTCTATTGCTGCAGTTTTAATTTCTTCGTATTCTTTTACCTCACTATTTTTTATTTCGACAGCACTCTTTGAACTGGAAAGGAGATCTCAAGAATCAACATAGGGTAAAATTTATTTGTTTGCTTGCTTGCTTGCTTGCTTGCTTGCTTGCTTGCTTGCTTGCTTGCTTGCTTGCTTGCTTGCTTGCTTGCTTGCTTATTTATTAGATTTGTATGTCGCCCCTCTCCGCAGACTCAGGGCGGCTCACAACAACAATAAAACAGTATACAATAAACAAATCTAATATTTAAAAAATATCTAAAAAACCACATTATTTTTTAAAAAAACATACAACACAAGCATACCGTACATAACACTACATAAGCCTGGGGGAGATGTCTCAATTCCTCCATGCCTGACGGCAGAGGTGGGTTTTAAGAAGTTTGCGAAAGGCAAGGAGGATGTTTAGAAATTATTTTTTTGTGGATATATGAGCTAAAGTAAATATCATGATTGAAAGGGGTGAGGTGGGATGAGGTGGGATGAAGGAGAGGAGGGGAATGGGGCAGGGAAGGGGAGAGGCGAGATGGGGGAAGAGAAGGGAAGGAAAGTGGAAGAATAGAATAGAATAGAATAGAATTTTTATTGGCCAAGTGTGATTGGACACACAAGGAATTTGTCTTGGTGCATATGCTCTCAACGTACATAAAATAAAATATACATTTGTCAAGAATCATGTGGTACAACACTTAATGATTGTCATAGGGGTCAAATAAGCAATGAAGAAGCAATATTAATAAAAATCTTAGGATATACGCAACAAGTTACAGTCATACAGTCAACATGGGAGGAAATGGGTGATAGGAATGATGAGAAAAACTAGTAGAATAGAAGTGCAGATTTAGTAGAAAGTCTGACAGTGTTGAGGGAATTATTTGTTTAGTAGAGTGATGGCGTTCGGAAAAAAACTGTTCTTGTGTCTAGTTGTCTTGGTGTGCAGTGCTCTGTAGCGACGTTTTGAGGGTAGGAGTTGAAACAATTTGTGTCCAGGATGTGAGGGGTCAGTAAATATTTTACCCGCCCTCTTTTTGACTCATGCAGTATACAGGTCCTCAATGGAAGGCAGGTTGGCAGCAATTGCTTTTTCTGCAATTCTGATTATCCTCTGAAGTCTGTGTCGGTCCTGTTGGGTTGCAGCACCAAACCAGACAGTTATAGAGGTGCAGATGACAGACTCAATGACAGACTCAATGAAGAGAGGAGGGGATGGAAAGGGGAGGGGAGGAAAAGAGAGGAGAGAGAGATGGGAGGAGAAGAGAAGGGAAAGGGGAGAGGAGGGGAAGGGAGCAGAGGAGAGGCTACTGGTTAAGATGCAATCAACTTGAGGAATGCCAGATAGAGGAATTGTTCCTTCAATTTCTTCTCCAGGTCTTACCAGTTCAATTTCTCAGTCTGATGAGGATGGAATTGTTTTTCTATTTGTGAATAAAAACTTATTTTTTTAAAAAAGAGAGAGAGAATGGAATGGAAGAGAAATCAATTTCTTTCTTTTTTAATAATATTTTCATTCGGTTTTTAAATGTTTACACACAGAGACTGCACAATTTCAATGGAATTTGGGTGTTTCTGAATTTACTTAGTAATGAAATAGTCAAGGATGACTCAGTATCTATGAGTGTTTTCTGTGTTCCATCACGTCTTCAGTAGTCTGTTCAATTATACTTTAACAAACATTCAAGATGACATGCAGAGTGAGTATTAAAATGCAGGGTTCAATCTGGGTCACCAGGACCAGAGGTATTGTATTCCTAGCTTTTGGACAGAAAGCAGCCCATCCTTGTTCTGTCGGGCTCTCTGGTAGACTTCTCCCAAAAATTCACAGGTACAAATTTCAGACACACACACATTTGAAAATTCAAAACAATGTTCTTTATAATGAAAAGTCACTTAAACTAAGCCCTCTTTTGGTATAGCAAAGAGCAGTCGTCTCCAAACAAACTGGTAATTTGTACAAGTCCCTTATCAGTTCTGTGATACTTAGCTTGCAGCTGTGAGGTAATTCACAGTCCTTCTTCTTTCACACAGTGAAACACACTTTGCTCTGTTTAGTTTCAAAGCAGGGAAAAATCAGCACACAAAAAGTCGAAGTCAGTAAAGCAGTCACGAAACACAAAGATCAGATAATCCTCCACAATGGCCAAACCCACAGGCTGCTATTTATAGCAGCCTCACTAATTACCACAGCCCCACCCAACCACAAGTGGCCTCATTTTCTTTGATAATAATCTCTCAGTTGTTGTTGCCTATGCATCGCTCTCCGCATGCGTGGCTGTATCATTAACTCTTGTTCTGAATCCAAGGAGGAGCTAGATAATTGATCTCCTTCTGAGCTGTCTGCCACACTCTCCTCCTCCCTGTCACTCATGTCTTCTTGGTCAGAGGAGCCTTCATCAGCAGATTCTACCGGGGGCAAAACAGGCCTGCAGCATGTGGATGTCTCCCCCACATCCACAGTCCTTGGGGCAGGAGCTGGGCTAGAGCTAACCACAACAATCCTCAGGAAACTTCTCTTCACAGAAAAGTTCCCTGAGGATGGGTTTCAGCATGAATCTGAAAGCTCAGAATACAAAACCTCTGTTCCCGGTGACTGACCCACATTGAATCCTGCAACATTATCCTGGGACACGTTATATTCGTCATTTGTCAATACAAATTACCAATAATTTGCCATGTTTCATGGTTTAGAAAAAAGTTCCATTTCACATTTAAAAAATAAAGCCATACAAATGGATTGCCATTTGAGACTAACTCCCAAAATATTATCTCAATTTTTAAATTAATCCTCACTGCATCCAGGCTAAATCAAATGAAGAAACTCCTTCCCTTTGCTGAAAAGATTTGCAAGTCTAATATATTTACATTTATGCAACCTGTCATTTTGAACTCTGGAGACCAGACTAAAGCTAAAGAAGGCGCTTTTTGGGAGGTAACTTTTGTCACAAATCTGCCTCCCTTTTGCATTAAGTCTTCATGGGAAGAAGATATGCGGCAAATTTTCTGTGATGATTTCCCCTCCATCCCAAATATTGCTTTTAACAACAGTTGCCTGCTTTTTAGATTAATCAGATTTGATTAACAAGTGAGTCAATTTTCCATCTTTAAAGGCTTGTCTTTTCTCCATCTTGTTAAGAGAAATAGTTGCCAAGAGGAAAGGCAGAGACTTATAATATCCTGTAAGTGATTCATTTTTAAGCAAACTCTATAAGCACGTATTACTTTTCTCAAAGTTGTCTAGCCAACTTTACTATGAGGAAAACACACACATTAATGCATTTCCTTTATTGTTTCATTGTAGTGTTCTGCATTATTAATAAGTTATGTCTACTGGAAGCAAATTCATAAACAATACTTTTTGAATATTCTGTTTGTGTACCATGAAAAATTGAACATTTTTTGCTTTCATAATCACGAGAAGTTATTTACCTTTCAAATAGTAGTTTAATACTGAATAAATGAAGCACATGGGGCTACCTTTGAAAAGTGTTCGGAAACTTCAGTTCGTGCAGAATGCAGCTGCGAGAGCAATCATGGGCTTCCCTAGGTATGCCCATGTTACACCAACACTACGCAGTCTGCATTGCTTGCCGATCAATTTCCGGTCACAATTCAAAGTGTTGGTTATGACCTATAAAGCCCTTCATGGTATCGGACCAGAATATCTCCGGGACCGCCTTCTGCTGCACGAATCCCAGCGACCAGTTAGATCCCACAGAGTTGGCCTTCTCCGGGTCCCGCCGACTAAACAATGTTGTTTGGTGTGACCCAGGGGAAGAGCCTTCTCTGTGGCGGCCCCGACCCTCTGGAACCAGCTCCCCCCGGAGATTAGAACTGCCCCCACCCTCCTTGTCTTTCGTAAACTCCTTAAAACCCACCTCTGCTATTAGGCATGGGGCAATTGAGACATGTCCCCTGGGCCTTTACAGTTTTTGCCTGTTATGTTTGTGCGTATATTTGATTTTAATAAGGGTTTTTTAGTATTTTTTAAATTATTTGATTTGTTGTACATTGTTTTATTGTTACTGTGCGGAGAGGGGTGGCATACAAATCTAATAAATAATAATACATAATAATAATAATGTTGATGGTTTAAACATGATTTTGTGGGAAGGTAAGAACAATGTGTTGTTTGTTTTTAAATTCCAAATAAATACATAAGCAACTTTTATGTATTTATTTTTAAGGCTGCTTCTCTCTTTTCCCGCTATGGAGGCTCACAGGATGTAGGCTTATATCACTTCACTCCCATTAAAATTTATGGTAGTTTCTTTAATTATTCATAGCAATTACTATCATGCAGATTCCAGGCCACAGTTAGTTTAGCTGATAATTGTTGGCTATAAATTTTGTAATAATATTGAGCTGGAACTGCACTTGGAAATTTGGCTTTGGGTAAAAAAAAACAAAACATTTGAACTTTTGTGAGTGTTCCCTGTCAGGCTTTGGAAATGTCAGATTCAGAGGTGGACGAAGACATAGAAACTGTCAATTACCTTGATTTAAGAGAAGTGGAGGAGGATAGTGGTGATGAGAACTTAATAGAAAATCCATCAGATGATAGTATGCATAGTAGTACTTCTTCAGATAATGGGGATGTAGAGGATAGTCCTTGGTTACATGCCAAATTTAGGAGGTCACAGAAAAGAAGGGACGAACTTGGGGAGGAGAGGTTTTGAAATGCTATTCAGAGTGTGTAAATTAATTAATCACATCACATCTGGAATTGACTGGAAATGATGGATGCTTTTCTGCAAAGTGAAATAGACAAGATGGACGCTTTCGCCATTTCTCCGGAGAAGTGAGTTTTTATATTGCATGACAAAACTGTTTTTAAGTAGCGTGAACCTGACCCAGAGATAAGGAGATGTTTGAAGTCGACAGCCTGTTCATTTAGAAAGAATTTATGACCCTGTAGTTCCTGTGAATTTGGAATGCATTTTGCATGCTGGAGATATATACTGATATATACTGATATATACTGATGAATTCCAATGTGGAAGAAATTAAATAAAGAAGTGTTATTTTGAAAATTACAATCGTGGAAAGATTGTATTCTTGGAGCAGCCAGCCAGACCAGAACAAATACTAAGGTCTGTTTCATGATCACTGATAAGATAATTCATATAGGGTTGATATTCCTGGAGGCGTCTGTAATATGGTAAATGATTTAGCTTTACTAGATAAATGGTCAAAGCAATGGAAACTGCAGTTTAATGTTTCCAAATGTAAAATAATGCACTTGGGGAAAAGGAATCCTCAATCTGAGTATTGTATTGGCAGTTCTGTGTTATCAAAAACTTCAGAAGAAAAGGATTTAGGGGTAGTGATTTCAGACAGTCTCAAAATGGGTGAACAGTGCAGTCAGGCGATAGGGAAAGCAAGTAGGATGCTTGGTTGCATAGCTAAAGGTATAACAAGCAGGAAGAGGGAGATTATGATCCCGCTATATAGAGTGCTGGTGAGACCACATTTGGAATACTGTGTTCAGTTCTGGATACCTCACCTACAAAAAGATATTGACAAAATTGAACGGGTCCAAAGACGGGCTACAAGAATGGTGGAAGGTCTTCAGCATAAAACATATCAGGAAAGACTTAATGAACTCAATCTGTATAGTCTGGAGGACAGAAGGAAAAGGGGGGACATGATCGAAACATTTAAATATGTTAAAGGGTTAAATAAGGTCCAGAAGGGAAGTGTTTTTAATAGGAAAGTGAACACAAGAACAAGGGGACACAATCTGAAGTTAGTTGGGGGAAAGATCAAAAGCAACATGAGAAAATATTATTTTACTGAAAGAGTAGTAGATCCTTGGAACAAACTTCCAGCAGACATGATAGATAAATCCACAGGAACTGAATTGAAACATGCCTGGGATAAACATATATCCATTGTAAGATAAAATACAGAAAATAGTATAAGAGCAGACTAGATGGACCATGAGGTCTTTTTCTGCTGTCAGTCTTCTATGTTTCTATGTTTCTATAGCTTTTTCATTTACTGCAGGCCTTTCTATTTTGGACTTGAATATTGCAATTAGCTGGATCCAACTATAACTTCATGATACACACCAGTTTCGATGGGGAAACCTGGGGAAAAAAATAACATGGGAAAATAAACACAATGAAAGAAGTGCAAAAATTATTCTGCATAAACATCTGTGTTTCTAGATTGGATACCTATCATGAAATATATAATGTCATGAGCATTTATTGTAGATGTAGCTACAGTATTTCAGGGAGATATTCTTTCAATTACATAATATATATCTTCCTATAACCCATTAATTTGGGGTGAAGTGGGATGACTGGATGAAGCTGAGTGTTTACTGACCAGATACCCTTCCTGACATCACTCTGAATTTACAACAGATATTTTTTCTTTGTGCCCTAGGAGCAAAACATTTATCATGAACTAGAATTGAACTCTCAACCTTCTGACTGGTTGGCAAGAGTTTTCACCCCTAAACCACCATGCTGATCTTGATTCCATAGGGTGTAAGCACAAATAAAAATAAAATAAATACATTTGACAATATTCCGGTGTAGATGAAAATATATAGCTTGCTATTTAGACATCAAACAGTGGCTGAACTAGGCTAAAGCAATTAGAACAGTTTTCTCATGGAATAATTGATAACACAGTACTTCAAACTAATGAAAATGTTAAAATAAGACTACATATCAAGATAATACTATTGTATCTTTTAGGCAAATAGGGTCTAATAGAACAGAATACAGTGGAACCCCGACATAAGAGCTGCTCTACTTAAGAGCAACTCGAGATAAGAGCTGGGAGGGGAGAGATATTTTTGTTCTACTTACAAGCCCAAATTCGAGATACAAGCGCCAAGGAGCTGTCTCCTGAAGCCAAACGCTAACTTCCGCGTTCGGCTTCAGGAGACAGCTGCGAAGCGGCGCGCGTGTTTTAAAAGGTTGCAGCCGGCCTGGGGGGCTCGGGGGGGTGCTTGCAGCTTTCTTTCTTGCTCTTTTTCTTTCTCTCTTTTACCTTCCCTTCCTCTATTTCTTCTTTTCTTTCTCCTTCCCACCTTCTTCCCTCCCTCCCTTCACTCATTCCTCTCTTACTCTCCCCTTTCATAAGTTTCCTTGCTTCCTTCCTCTGTTCCTGTCCCTTCCCCCTTTCTTTCTTTCTTTCTTTCTTTCTTTCTTTCTTTCTTTCTTGCTCTTTTTCTTTCTCTCTTTTACCTTCCCTTCCTCTATTTCTTCTTTTCTTTCTCCTTCCCACCTTCTTCCCTCCCTCCCTCCCTTCACTCATTCCTCTCTTACTCTCCCCTTTCATAAGTTTCCTTGCTTCCTTCCTCTGTTCCTGTCCCTTCCCTCTTTCCTTCCTTCCTTCCCACCCTCCGTCCATTCATTCACCCATTCCTCTCTTGATCGCTTAAAGCCGGTCCCTGGTGCAAAAAGGGTTGGGGACCTCTGTCCTACAGGATTGGGTGGCAGAGAAGTTGAACATATGTAAATTTAAAAGTTTAAGAAAGTTTACAAGTTAAGTGAAAGAAACTTCATTATTCATTTATATGTACATGTACATTTCTTCATTAAAAACATGTCTTTCTGCATAATTTAGACTAACTTTGTGAGTTTTTTGAGGGCTGGAACCAATTAAAATTATTTACATTAATTCCTATGGGGAAAAGTCGTTCGAGATAAGAGCTGCTCGACTTAAGAGCCCAGGTCAGGAACGAATTAAACTCGTATCTCGAGGTACCACTGTATACACTTTTTTTCAATCATTCATTTTAAAAAAGAATCTTAACATTCAATAATACATTTAGGGTGAGCTTTAAAAGAAATTCCGTTCTAGTTTGCTTTATCTCGGTTGTAGGATTAATTACTGAATGGGAACTATTTGTCCATAGAAATAATTACTGAGATGAGAAAGATTATATCTGTATTATTATTCCCTTCTCCCAAACATTATTTAATCATCACACTCCATGTTTCTGGTATTATTGTTTTTGTTTTTAGCAAAATTAGCATTTGTGCTAATGACATAATTAAAATAATCTCTAATTTGGCCCAAATGTAGCAATAGCCTGTAATCTATCATACTGCCTATTGCTGTGCCAAGATATCCTTCTTCCCTCTGATTTCAGTCCATTCTTTTTTAAACAAGAATTTTTTAAATATTCAGTTCCAAAGATAGAGTTTATTTGAAGAAGATCATGCAATCTAAATCCCATTTTCAGACGATCTTGAATAAATACCAAGATGCCAAGGAAAAAAAATCCAAAAGGGTCCAATTTAGTTGCTTACCATATTTATCTTTCACGCACCATTTCACCACAAAAAAGAGCAAATGTTTTAATTAAATGTTTAATTCAAATGAGACCAAAAAGTAATTAGGACTGGAAAATAAAAATTTCAGAATAGAATTAAAATGTCATGTAAAATAATTGGCTAATTAAAGTAGAACTGATTAATTTGTAACTACTTCTGATTGGTAGTGAGAGGAGGGGAAATTGTTATCTAAAGGATCTGATAATCTTGATCCTAGTGTTTAACTTACAAATGCAATTACATTTCTGGGAAAAAAAATAACAGCGATCCTTCTTTTTGCAGAAAAAATGTCAAGCACTAAATTGTTTCTGAGAGTTTGCATCATTTTTTTCTTGCTACGAAAATTCTCCATATTTTATTTAGTTAATTAGTTTGTCAAACATTTACAAGATAACAGGTATAGTATAAACATAAATATGAACATAGTAAATGGGTATGAGAAAAATGGAGACAGTAGGCCAGGGATGGTGTTGTGATTGGTCCTTGACCAACTGTGATAATGGCAGATTTTGCAGAGGATGAACCAGGGCCATTTTGGTACCCTAGGTCAGTGGTTTTGTCATCTGATGCAGAGAGTGAGAGTGAGGGAGAGATGGACTTGGATGAACCTGGGGGACCACTAGAGGTGGCAAATATGCCAATGACATTATGGTCTGATTTGGAGAAGAAGGAGGAGGAGGAGGAGGAAGACCATGAGCCTTTGTTAGATGCCTGCTTTAGAAGACCAAGAAAAAGACAATACTTGTATGGGAAAAGAAAGTTGTCTGCAATTTTTTAACTTTAAAACTCAGAGTTTTAACTTTGTAAGCTCCTTACAGACCTCTTAGGCATGAGGTGAGATCCAAGCCATCAATTTCAAGCCTGGTGGCATAAGGTATTTTATTGGGAGCAGAGGAGTGGAGTACTCTTCTTGTGAAATACCTCTGGACTCACTAAATTGTGTTAATACACAATATATATCCAATATATAGTGTAGATTCCAGGCAGATGAGTTGCATTCGAGAATTGGTCTAGCAAAGGTTTTGTATTCCCTAGTTTGCAGTACAATATTACTGAACAAGCTTCTCAAGATTATATTGACAACTCTTAACGCCTTTTTAGCAATGCTGTTACAGTAAGCTCTGATGCGCAGATCATTTGAGATGAGAATACCAAGGTCCTCGACAGAGTGAAAGTCATCTACAAGATCATTTCTGCTGAATCACTATTGCATTCTAGACAAGCAACAAGAACAGAGAGGGGCAGCATACAAATCTAATACATAAATAAATAAGAACCCCTATAAAAAGCACATCATAATTATCCAACCGATAGTGAAGTGATTATATGCTTTTTCTCAATCACAAAAGGTTTTTCCTTATTTCATTTTCCCTTCTCCTTCCAGAGTTTTAATTAGGGAGAGTTTGGGAACAAATGTACCAGTTTTTGAGCTTACATTTATCAGAATATTAATTATTATTATTATTAAATTGCCTAATAAATAGCTTTAAGCCTGGACAATTATTACTTTTTACTAAATCAATGCAACGGGATTCGGAATTCTCCAAATCTGGCACATCTCTTTACAAATAAAATCAACAAGAGTTTGCTAACTGCAAAGTGGTAAACTAAAAACATAAGAAAGAGATTTCATTCTTATCCAGCAGCTGTGTCAATACTATAATACATTAGGAACCATAATATGATGCAATCTGAAAATTAAGTTTTGAGCCTATGGTGCTTGAAAACCATAATAAAGATTAGATTTTGAGCCAATTATCTGATTTTAACATAGATTTTAAACATGAGAAGCTGCCTGTATGGATTCAAAGAATTTGGCCATTTGGGTTAAATAATTTCATAAACATTATCCAATTATATTCTTTCAATTAAATGAGAGAGAATTGCATTGGTAATAATTAGCAACTTTTGAGAATGGGACATTATTGTTGCAGATTGATTTATAGTAGCTAAACAAAGACACATTTGGTTGAGTCCTTGGTGTTCTCTGAGTTTGTTTCAGGGGTGGGTTCCTCTTGGTTTGTTGACCAGATTGTCAAAAATTAGTGGTGATATGATGATGATGGCATCACAGATCCGGTTCAGTCGGTTCCAGTCCGTGGGCACCTCTATCTTTTTTGCTTAATTTTTGGTGATTTTGGGGGAGGTTTTTGATGGCTTTTCTTTTCCCGCTGCTTGTAAAGGAGTTCTTCTGCTTGCCCCTGAGTTAATACTGACCTTTATTTCTTTGCCCGAAGCACAGCTGATCAGCTCTCAGCTGTGTTTCGAGGTAATTCATCCTACTAAGCATGCACAGAAGCACAATTAAACAAGGGGATGTGCACACATGCATGAGCGGAGCAAGTTGGCGTGTATAAGAGCACCAGTGTGCCTTCCGTTCCCCTGTTCTAATGCTTCTCTTTTACTAGTATTATGTATATAAACATTGTTATATCTTTGTATACTACCAATACGTACTTGACTAGATCGATAGATAGTTAGTTAGATAGACGATAGATAGATAGATAGATAGATAGATAGATAGATAGATAGATAGATAGATAGATAGATGGATGGATGGATGGATGGATGGATGGATGGATGGATGGATGGAGGGATGGAGGGATGGAGGGATGGAGGGATGGATGGGTGGATAGGTGGATAGGTGGATAGGTGGATAGGTGGATCGGTGGATAGATAGATAGATAGGTAGGTAGGTAGGTAGGTAGGTAGGTAGGCAGGCAGGCAGGCAGGCAGGCAGGTAGGTAGGTAGGTAGGTAGATGATAGATAGATAGATAGATAGATAGATAGATAGATAGATAGATAGATAGCAAAGATAAGTGTAACCCACTCCTGGGTTGTTTACTTGTAGAATTTTATTACCTAACTAGGCAACATCATCACCTCCGAGAGCACCAAAAACTTCACAGTTCAACCCGGAACTACATGTATTTTCTTCTATTGAAGAAAACAATTTGCATGTGTATTTATTGATATCAGGAGCATATACCGCTACTATGATAAGATCCCTGAAGAATGCATGAGACATATCTACCAACTGTGATGCTAGCACTGGTATTGTAAAAGTGCCAACATTTTAATTCACACCTGCATTGAAAAGAAATATCTTTTTACAGCCCTGTAATCCCTTAATTTGGGATAGAGTCAGGGCAATTGGGTGCAGCAGAGCATTTATTAGCTGGTTGCCCTTCCTGATGCCATGTGGAGTTTGCAGCAGATTTTTTTTCCTTTGGGAGAAAGGAGAGAAACATGCTGCTACCTAGGATGGAACGCCCAACCTTCTGAATGGGAGGCAAGTGTCTTCAGCACTAGGCCACTACACTATTTATACCAGGACTGAAGACAAGAATATTATGTTACTGGCATTGTGCCTTATGATCCTGACTAATAGTATAGTTTAAACACATATGAGTCCAATGCAGCATTATGTCACATTTTTTCTTGAATAAATTTACTTGCTTCATTCTCACTATAAAGCTTAGTTTCAAATTTCTGGGCACTTATATCTCAGAGGACCTCTCATGGACTATGAATGTTAATATGCTTGTGAAGAAGGCACAAAAGAGGCTGTACTTCCTGAGAATGCTCAGGAAGATAAATTTATCTCAGCATCTACTGTTGTCCTACTATCGCAGCACCATTGAGAGTGTCCTGACATATGGCATTCTAGCTTGGTATGGGAGCAGCTCTGTAGCGAACAAAAAAGCTCTACAGAGAATTATTAAAACTGCCCAGAACATCATTGGGCTCCAGCTACCCGCCCTGGATGACATCTTCACATCTCGCTGTTCTAGGAAGGTGCATACCATTCTCAAAGACTCTTCTCATCCTGCTTACAATCTCTTTGAACTGTTGCCTTCTGGCAGAAGATACAGAACAATTAGAACTCGGACCACACGTTTCCTGAATAGTTTTTATCCCAGAGCTATACTCGCACTTAACAACGAACTAAAGGGTCACCATCAGTGAACTGTTGGACAACATTACTCGGTTTGTCATGTAGATGGTTGAGTGGTTCCGGGTGGGGAACTTGTAGTGGGTGGGACATTTTATTCTATTTTTTATTTTATTTTTTATTCTATTTTTAAATTTACCTATTCTGATTTTATGTATGGTGGGACTGGTCTCTGGGTGTCACACGACTTTCGTTGCCAATGACAATTCGTTGTTTTGACAATGACAATAAATGTATTATTATTACTAATGTACACCTAACAGTGTGATTAATAGCAGTGGGTAGTAAATGTATTTCCTACAATTCAAATAATTTTCCATGTCAGGATACAAATTTCCCAGCTTCCTACTTTCCCTGCCTTAGCACACATGCATGGTTGTGGTTGATTTTTTTTAGGATGAATTTATTTTAAATGCAGCCAAATATTTAAATTCAAAGGGTTATTGATGTTTTGAATTAGACTTCATTGATTAATCACTTCTCAACCGGGGATTTAATTTCTGAACTGGAGTTTAAGATTCGGCATAAATTATTCACACAGCTGAGAAGCAGAAAGAGTGAAATTTAGAGAGAGAAGCAGTGTGTATTTTAAAAACCTTCAAAAGAAGAAACTGATTTGGCCATTGTGTCCCAAAGTATATATACCAGGCAAAATCTTCCCTTCAACATTTTCTACAATTCTTTCTCCTCCCCTCTGCTTTTAGTATATACACAAGTCTAACCCTGCTCCCAGAAAAATATGCAGTATTGGCCAAGTTTTTACTTTAATTTGAAAGACAACCGAAGAAGCACTTTGTAGCATAATCCAAATTAATCTTAACCATGGACATACTATTTCGGGTATGCTATTACAGACATGAGGTCATAACAGCCACTCTAGCTGATGGCCATAGTCCAGGTAATTGCACTACAATATTGTGACTAGTAGTTAATAATAATAATAATAATAATAATAATAATTATTATTATTATTATTATTATTATTATTATTATTATTTATTAGATTTGTATGCCGCCCCTCTCCGAAGACTCAGGGCGGCTCACAACAACAATAAAAAACAATATTATAATGGCACAAATATAATATTAAAAAACTAAAAACCCTATCACAATTAAAAACCAAACAGCACGTACATACCAAACATAAATTATAATAAGCCTGGGGGAAAGATGTCTCAAATCCCCCATGCCTGGCGGTATAGGTGGGTCTTAAGTAGTTTACGGAAGACAAGGAGGGTGGGAGCAGTTCTAATCTCTGGGGGGAGTTGATTCCAGAGGGCCGGGGCCGCCACAGAGAAGGCTCTTCCCCTGGGGCGCGCCAGACGACATTGTTTAGTCGACGGGACCTGGAGAAGGCCAACTCTGTGGGACCTTATCGGCCGCTGGGATTCGTGCGGTAGCAGGCGGTTCCGGAGGTAGTCTGGTCCAATGCCATGTAGGGCTTTAAAGGTCATGACCAACACTTTGAATTGAGTTCCAGGTACATAGCTTCCAAAAGTTGCAGAAGACCATTGTATTTATTCTTGCCATATAAATTATTGCACAAAGTAGATTGTATCTGGTCATCAATTTCACTGGGGGCTCTCTCATTGCTGATGCCAGAATCAGCAACACATTCCTTCATCGTTCATTACAAAATTTTTGCTCACAATCTGATTCCACTTCACTCAGATCATTCTCTGGTTCTTCATACCACGTTAGAACAGTTTCTTCTAAATTTGGATTATGAAACTGAACTCTTTTTGATGGAAAATGCGGGCCTGACATTATAAAAAAATACACATTAACAAAGATCTGCAGTAAAAATATCCCCAAATTTAAACACTGCTACAAAAAAACACCAAATAACTCACACAAGTGTGAGTGTTCCATTTCTAGAAATAGGGGTGTTCAGAACATTTTGGAAAACTGTTGTCGTCTCTATGGCCCAGGGGTGGGCTACTGCCCAGATGGGGGGGATGCAGTGAGGTTAACAAAAATGGAGCTCCACCCCAGAGCACCCAATTTGCACTGAAAGATGTTGAAAGAAAATGCAGGGCATCCTGCATAAGCCACACCCACAGTGTGGTAGTAAAAGGTTTGGTAGCTCTTCACTGCTATGACCTCAGTTCTGTGGTTCTATGTTAAATACAAAACCTGGCTTTTGAATCTAACTAAACTGGCTTATTTATTGATTTGATGACATGTTAAATACAAATTCAGTTCAGTTTGAGAAAGAGTATCCAAGTAACTAAGAATGATTTAGCAACGATCTAATTCTTTCCCATCCTAATTTATCCTTTCAACAGAAAGCAAACAAATGCATTATCATGTCCTGTTTTAACCCTGTAGCTTTAGCCTCAAGCTAAATTAAGGGTGGTTGTGTTCTTGAAAGATGAGATAAATATGCATTTATTTTTAATGTAATGGTTTGCTCAGAGACATTTCATTACCCAACTAAATAGTGTCATCAATTCAACCCTGGGCTACATAAATTCTCTTCTAAATATATCTCACTGTCATGAGATTTTGAAACAAGCTGATGCCACCATTCTCCTTTTCTCAGCCCACGTTTCTGGTTTTGACTCTCCTTCTCCAATTAATTCCTTGCCTCTTTGTGTTGAAGATGAATAATTTTGCTAAATGGAAATGAAAAGGATATGGATAATTTTAGATAATCTCTAGTGCAAATATCTTGGCTCTCATTTTCCCATTTTTGTTTTAAATCTGTTTCTCACATTTTTAATTTCAGCCACACATTGTTCAAAGAAAATAAAATAATATTTTGTTCTGATGACTTTTCCCAACTCTCATAGGTACAAAGAGACTTAAACACAAAGCAATGTTTATCATTTTCTGTGAGGTAGTGATGTTTGCCACACTATTTTTTTATTCATCTCTGGTTTTGACACAATTAAATATCAGTACAACAAATTAAGGTATTCTCTTGTCTGCTTTGTCTTAATAGTTAATAATCGGACAGCAGAGAATATTGAAAGTTACAACATTTGAAGACTTGGTGCAATCATTTCTAGGTCCTTTCTTGGTCTTTTGAGCAATGTGTGCACAAATAATGGGTATTTCTATAGCCATGGAAGCAGAGACAAAATAATCTAGATATATCTGTGCTAACCTCTCAAGGGATATGACAATCTCCACATTTCAAATAGAAACTTTAAAACTTTGCTCAGCACTAATGAATGTCATTTGATACCAGATATCTGCTTTAAGTTTCCAAAGTGCAGAAGGTAGGTGGGGTTGGTGCTTTGTAGAAGTCTTTACTCATATACAGTATTGATCCATTTATGAGCATAGAACATAGAATAACAGAGTTGGAAGGGACCTTGGAGATCAATAGCAAAGCAACAGTTACATAGAAAAGATAATTTCCCATTCGTTGGGGCAAGTTCTATAGAATTAAATAAGCCTTAATTTTGATAGCTCAGGTTTGTAATACAGGATTCTTATTTTAGATATCACATCATCATCTACCTATCAGCAATGTCTACACTCTCTCCTCAAAAGATTCTGAATAATATCCTAGAATATAATATCACATTTCATTAACTACAATTAACCAAAATACTAATAGTTCTCTAGGGTTTTGAATTGTTTTTAGTAAGCTGTTAAATTATTAGAAACAATTTAATACAGTATTCAGAGAGAATGTTGATTATGGGACAGATTGGAAATGTTGGGTCTCACATTACATTGGTTTACAGCAATTCCGAGGTTAGTATCATGAGTATCTGTGATAGTATGCACAGACTAAAAGACAGTACTATGAATGCCAGATTCAACTGGACTAGAAATATTAAAAACATTCAAAATTTAAAGTCAGAAGTAAAGGAAATAATTTTCACCTACATGACTATCACAGTCAACTGGCTTTAAAACATTTTTGTCCGTAGAGTACAGTAGAATAGAATAGAATAGAATAGAATTCTGTATTTGTCAAGTGTATTGGACACACAAGGAATTTGTCATTGGTGCATATACTCTCAGTGTATAAAAGAAAAAAATACATTTGTCAAGAATCATGAAGCACAACAATTTATGTCCAGGATGCAAAGGATCAGTAAATATTTTCACGGCCCTCTTTTTGACTCAGTCCATACAAAGGAATGTTGTATTTTAATTATGGTATAGTGATCTCTCTGTGCTCCTTCGTTTAAGTGCACTCTTTTTGGGGGGAAGCTTTTCATTGGTGGGTTGCTCCCAGTTCAGCCCAGTTCTGCAAACTGATAGTGGTGGTGGCAGGAGGCTTTGTCCACCCACATGGGGCGCTTCTGAACATGCACGTAATCATCATGCATGCATGTGAGCACATACACAAACCAGTTTTAGAACCCACTACTGGAACTTTGCCTTTAGTAAACAAGGACCATTGGTTTCATCTTCTCACCTGATGCTCTCGTGCTGAGCTGTGAAATCACGCAGCAGAGATTGATAGTCTCACCAGCTTTCCAGCTAAATGGGAAACATCAAAAGGATTCTCTAACCTTGTGGCTATAGCATGTCTCAGCTGTCTAGCAGTAGCAAAGATAGCAATACACAAAACAGAAACAAAAAGCCTGAAACACTGATTTAATCTAACGTCTGTGTGTTTCTTTAAATGTAGTCCCTTCTGGAAATGTCTTCTTTTAAAAGCATACACACTGAAAGCAAAAAGTCCATATATGATGTGCTGCAAAGATAAAAATTAATTCTTACTGTCTGGAAAATAGGTCAAACCAATTGCAGAGTACATATCTGATAAATTCATTAGAGAGTCCGATGTATAATTGGTTGGCTCTCTTTAGGATCTTGAATGCAGAAGATCTTGTGGTTATGTCTTGCGCTATTTGCAAAAGATTTGGGTCAATATAAATTAGAAAGAAGCACTGACTATCAGAACTACCGAGCAGAGCAG
Organism: Erythrolamprus reginae; assembly: GCF_031021105.1. Taxonomy (NCBI): domain Eukaryota; kingdom Metazoa; phylum Chordata; class Lepidosauria; order Squamata; family Dipsadidae; genus Erythrolamprus; species Erythrolamprus reginae. Next base: position 121,908,920 of record NC_091953.1, read on the forward strand.
ATTATGGTTTGCTAGAGGGAATAACGGTTTATCAGATGGCTCCATCTCATGCAACATTTATATGGTCCTAGAATCAATATCATGCAACCTCATGATGATGTCTGCGGTTTTTGACAAATTGCTCCATGGAGATGGGGAGGTGTCGGAATTCCAAATTTATTTTGTTTTATTTATTTATATTGTCAAGCATGTATTAGATGACATATATAAATATAAACATGATTATGAATACATAAAATGGATATGAATAAAAGGCAATATCAGGACAGCACAGATAGGCACACTGGTGCACTTATGCATACCTCTTAAAGACTTTTTAGGAATGGGGTGAGGTTTGGGAAAGGGACCACAGAGTCAGGTAGTGCATTCCAGGCATTGACAACTCTGTTACTAAAGTTGTATTTTCTGCAATCAAGTTTGGAGTGGTTTACCATACGTTTTTATCTGTTGTGTGCTCATGTATTGTTGTGGTTGAAGCTGAAGTATTCATTGACAGGTAGAACATTGTAGCAGATAATTTTATGTACATTTAGGTCAGACTGAGAGTGGTGTAGTTCTGAGTTGTCTAAGGCCAAAATTGCAAGTCTGGTGGCATAAGATATTCTGTTGAGAGTAGAGGAGTGTATTCGATTGCATTCAGGTCTTATATGTAGTGTTACTTGCAAAGTTTGGGCTTGTGCCGAACTTTGCAGTGTTCGGCATGCCGAACCCGAACTTTTTAAAAAGTTCAGGTTCGGCATTTAGCATTCGCTTGAACACCGCGAAGTGCCGCCGCCCGGGAGAAGAGTGGGGAATCCCATGATGGGATTCCAGGGGTGGGGCTTTGGGGAGGAAGGAGTCTCCGTGATGTCAAAGCCGCGCCCCCCGGAATCCCATCGTGGGATTCCCCCCCCTCCTTTTGCTTGCAGCACCCTGCGGCATCCTTTTCCGTAAAAATAAAAGGAAGCAATTTTTATGGAAAAGGATGCCGCAGCAGTGCTGCTGCTGTTCGGGTTCAGCGAACTCACCCGAACTTCACGGCAAAGTTCGGCCAAACTCGCCGAACCCGAACTTCATTGGGTTTGCCCAACACTACTGATATGCAATGCAGATTCCAGACAGATGAGCTGCATTCAAGAATTGGTCTGGCAAAAGTTTTGTATCCCCTAGTTTGCCGTTCAATACTACCAGAGTAGAAGCTACGCAAGATTAGGTTAACAATTCTTAATGCTTTTTTTAGCAATGGTGTCACAGTGAGCTCTGGGGCATAGATTGTTTGAGATGACTACTCCAAGGTCCTTGACAGAGTAAGGGTTGTCTATGAGATCATATCCACTGAGCTTGTATTTTGTGTTCTGGTTTTTTTGCCAATGTGTAAGACAGTGCATTTGTTGGTTGACAACTGGAAAAAAATGCTTCCCTATTTTCTAGAGATCTCCAGCAGTTTTACCCACAAATTTATCTCTAGGTTTGCAATTCCTGGGGGAGAAAAAAACATGACAATCATATTTAAATAGTGTGCATTGAACTTTTGCCCCACTCTACTTCACAACCAATCTTGTCTTCAACCTCCAACTGTGGCTCCAAACTACTTATTTAAATGCAAAGTTCTTCAAAATGTTTGTATTAAATATGCAGTTTTGGTATACATTGCTAAGAAGAATACAATAGATTTCGAATTACAGTGAAATCCAATGGTCCCATCTAGACAATTTGAACCAACTAATTTACATAGGAGATTATGAAGAAGGAAAATTTTCACGCACAACCATTTCACAATATCTTTGTTTTTAAGAATGATAAAAGTATAACAGAACCCAAATTACAGCCTTGGCCAAAAAGAATGATATATCGTTTCCAGGATCCCATTTCCTTTTCTGATCTCATTTGGTTTAAGTAAAACCATAGTTACATGAATTAATGGAGCCTTGGACATTTTTAAAAGTTTAATATTATGGGCCCATATGTTATGACTTTTGGTTACAGCAGTTAACTTACCTACTTACTTAATATCATGGTTGTATGACTGTCTTGAAATGTTCAACGTCTTCCTTCCTTCCTTCCTTCCTTCCTTCCTTCCTTCCTTCCTTCCTTCCTTCCTTCCTTCCTTCCTCCCTCCCTTCCTTCCTTCCTGGCATTTCATGTTGTATGCAAAGAACATGCTGTGAAGCATCTGTATATTTATGCATTATAAGAAATGTATTACAGTCGGACAGTCAATAGGCTGGAATATGTACAGCATGAAAATTCTAAGCCAGAAGGCCAAAGGAATTTATATTGTTAGCTATATACAGTATTTGTTACTATATTTTGTAATAAGTAAGGAAGTACATATATGATAAATGAATTGATATTTTAAAAGTGCTTCATTTGTCTTTGCCAACATTATTTCAGGCCTTGCAACTTTATGAAGAACTATTGAATTTTCTTTAAGGGTAGGTGATAAAGCCAAGTAAGCAATCAAGTAATCGAAACAAATACAAAACTTTGTATCAAGCCAAAAACACACTGTGATCTATAAATTGCCCGAGTCTTTTGTATTCTATAATGATCAGGATATTGATTAAGGAAGTAATATTTGAAGTAATCTTGACTACCTTAAAAATGCAGTTCTTAATTATATTGCTCTAGTGGTTAAAGGAACTGGATTTAAAACTGGATAATTGTACATTTTGGTCCTACCTTAGGCAGGAAAGCTAGCTGGGATTTTTGGGATAGTCACTTGCTCTCAGCCTACCAACCCCCAACCCCCCCCCCCCCCAAAAAAAAAAACCAACAACAACCCCACAACCCTATATTGACAAACCAGTTCCAAAAATATTGCCAATATAACAACAGAGATTTGGTCTCCGGTCAACAGGAAATAAGGATTGATTCAATGGACCATAACAAAAACAACAATGCATTATAGCGCTCTTGGGCATTATTCTATAGCTCTAATGGAACCTACTCACCTCGATTTTTAGAAAATCATTATAGCTTGAACTTTTGCTTTCCATCATTGGAAATTGGAAAACTCAAACAGTAAAAAGCCAAGCTTCAGTTTGTTATATCAAATGTATTATTTATTTAAAAATGTCTATTTTATAGATAGAATAAAGGTTTATTTTTTAAAATATTTATAAGAATTTGCAGAGAGCCACAGAATCTCTTAAAAATATGAACAGAAAATATCAGCAAAATGAGATTGTGGAGAATATCAGCAAGATGACTTTTGATAAAGAGATGTTTTATCACTGGCCTTGACTAGAAAATGGAAGATATTTTGTAAGCCACACATATTGTAAATGTTCAAATCTTTCTCACAGAGCCCCCAAGAGTATTTATCTTATTTTATAATTTAAAAATAAAAATATTTTTGTGTATCGTTCCTATAGCTGTCAATCCTTCACTCCTTTCCTATTTATTTCTTTGCAAACCCATTCAGTTTGACGGTCGTAATTTTTATCTGGATTATTTGAAAAGGATTCCCCATCAGTTCACTGGGGGAAGATAGAATGCTGGGGGGGAAAATAGCTAAACCACGCTTGAATGCCAAAAGCTTTAAAAAAATGAAATTAAACTTAGTTGTCACTTCCAATTTTCAGTTCTATGATTGTTGCAATGTAGTTTCAAAATTTTTAAAAGAAGAATATTAAGGATCATCTATTTTTTTAAAAAGCCTATGCATATCTGAAAATATAATGTAGAGAAATTCATTGATTTAGGGGAGACAATGTACAAAAAAGAAGATCTACAGTTGAAAATATAGAACAGTGATGACAAATTTATGGCAAGTGTGCCACCTGTATTTTATACTATATTTGAGGCTTGAAATGAGACATTGGCCTTTGTCAGCTTCAGGGAAGCGCAAAAGCCTCAGAGTGCAAAAGAAACAACAACCACCCAACAGAAAACCGGATGTTCAGAAAATGCACTTCCGGTTTGCCAGTTGTGCTATTTTTTTGCACTCTGGATGTCATATTATAGGAGATTAATCACAGCCCGCGTGAGCTGCAATAAATCAAATCTGGAGGCGACGGATAAAGTTACAGAAAAGGCTTCAAAACGAAGTTACTTTTATTAGTAGAAAACGATAAATCAGCTTTGCCTGATCACAGGCTCTTACTGCACGTCTACATAGCTAGAGAGTTAAAAGCAAGATGGAGATTTTTCTCCTTCTTCACCAACAAGAGAGGAAGTGATGCTGGCTATCTTAGACAGGATTTACATCATAATGGGTGGAGCTAAATTAACATACACAGAGTTAACTATTTAATTACTGAATGTCTCTGAATGTCTCTGGGGCTGGCAATACACAGCGTGACACTGGAGGCATTCAGGGAAGCTTCCTGATGCCCCGGAATGCAAAAACCACAGCACAAGTGTTTTCTGAAGTTCCAGTTTGCCCATTTGGCCATTTTTTCACATTCCAGGCTTCAGTGAGGCCTATGCGCATACATGGGGGGAATTTTGCACATGCACAGGGGAAGCACGAGGTATGTGCACATTCATGGAGGAGGGAGGAGATATGGGTACATGCATACATGCTAAGATACCTTACACACAGGGGTGGGCAGCAGGCAGGACGGAGTGGAACGCAGTTCCACTGGCGGAAATGAAACTGCGTGCACAGCTCCAGCTGACTGGCAGAAGTCACTTCCTGGATTACCGGTCTCGGCTCGGCTCTCCGACCCAGGGAGGAGAGTGTGGGAAATGTGAAGCAAATTGTCACACCAGCGAGCGACACTGGTGAGGTTGTAACTTGAGGACTTAACAGTTCACTTTAACGACGATGATCGTTCAAGCCACTCCCATCTGGTCACATGGCCGGCAAGCCATTCCTACCCCAGTCACATGACCATCAAGCCACACCCACAAAATAAGCCACACCCACAGTGTGGCAGTAAAAAATTTGGCTGCCCATTACTGCCCACACCCCCCCTTTTGGCTCACAAACCAAAAAAGACTCACCAAGACTGATATAGAACATAGAATAATAGAGTGTGAAGGAATCTTGGAAGTCTTCTAGTCCAACTCCCTGCTCAAGCAGAAGACTATACCATTTTAGTTCTGGAGACCGCACCTACAAAAAGTCATTGACAAAATTGAACGGGTCCAAAGACGGGCTACAAGAATGGTGGAAGGTCTTAAGCATAAAACGTATCAGGAAAGACTTAATGAACTCAATCTGTATAGTCTGGAGGACAGAAGGGAAAGGGGGGACATGGTCGAAACATTTAAATATATTAAAGGGTTAAATAAGGTCCAGGAGGGAAGTGTTTTTAATAGGAAAGTGAACACAAGAACAAGGGGGCACAATCTGAAGTTAATTGGGGGAAAGATCAAAAGCCACATGAGAAAATATTATTTTACTGAAAGAGTAGTAGATCCTTGGAACAAGCTTCCAGCAGATGTGGTAGATAAATCCATAGAACTGAATTTAAACATGCCTGGGATAAGCATATATCCATTGTAAGATAAAATACAGAAAATAGTATAAGGGCAGACTAGATGGGCCATGAGATATTTTTCTGCCGTCAGACTTCTATGTTTCTATTTTAGGCAAAAGGTTGTCCAGTCTCTTTTTGAAAGCCTCCAGTGATAGAGGAGTGCCCATACAATTTGAAGGCAAGCTATTCCATTGTTTGACTGCTCTTACTATTTGGAATTTTCTCCTTAGTTCTAGGTTGCTTGTCTCCTTGGTCATTTTCCATCTACTGTTTCTTGCCTTGCTTTTTGGTGCTTTGGAAAATAGCTTGGCTTGCTCATCTTTGTAGGAGGCCCTCATACGTTGGAACACTGCTATCATGTCTCTGCTAGTGCTCTCCTAATGTAGAAGAAAGTAATAAATGTGCTTGGAGAAATTTATGCCAAATTAAATGTAAATTTAATATAGATTTATATTAAATGTAATATAAGTATAATTTATTATATAATATAAATGTAAATGTTTTAATAAATGAATGAATGAATAAATAATATTGTTAAATATTAACAAACTTAACTTGATTTGGTTACCATAATCAGAAAATGGAACAAAGGAAATTAACACATTAAATCCCTATTTTATTAGTAAAAGGAGAAATTGCTTGGAGAAATTGTTCACCATTGATCAAAGTCAACAACAGCAATGAAAATAGCGCCGGTGGTACTTACCCACCGGAGCCTTTTGCAGGAGGCTCGGGGAGACATAGCGTAGCCGCCATCTTGGTTTCGGCCGAGATCTCGCGAGATTTTGCGAGATCTCGGCCGATGATCAGGCCAGGGTGGCCTGATCAATGACATGTCCGGGCAGGGCCTGCCTGCCCTATAAAAGGGCGTGCAGGCCCGAGGCTCTCCCTTTTCGCCCGGACTCTTCAATTGAAGCAGACACCCACCCGTCCTCCCTATCTTACAGTGTGCTAATATGGGTCGCCCTATGGGACCGAATAGGAATTTTTGGCGGTCTGGCCCCTTAGCCATGACCATTTTTTTGCCTATTCCTCACTGTGGAGACGGATAAAGCGGTTAGGGGTTGCTTGCACCCATTTAGGTTAATTGGCTTACCTTTGCTCATTTGGGTAGGCAGGTTAGGGACGGAAAACTGGGTGGTGGTTTAGCAACTGCGTGTTCTCCGTTGGGCATCTTTGGGGATGATTGACAGGTTCTCTCCAAAGGCTTGTGGTTTTGACGACCTGAGCAGTTGGGGGGAACCTGTCTTTGGGTCCTGCCCATTTAATTCCCCTTTTAGGGGCTAGCCGGAGGGACCTCCCACATGCAAGTGCATGGCATGGTCTCAGGTGAGGGAGGGGTCCCTCACCTGGATTAGCATGGAGCTACGCCCATAAGTTGCCCCGGAAGTTTATTCTACGTCATTTTCCGCCCCGGAAGCAATTGTTTGACCCTGCGGGTCTTTGTTAGGGTCATAGTTAATTATATTGATTATGCTAATTTAATTAAATAAATTATGCAAATTTATTTTAATAAAAATGACCCAGTTATAAATCCAGCTCTTGTGTCCGGGTCGTTACTCCGCCTCTCCTGCAATTGCCAGCAAAGGACTCATCAAATAGTTAATGAAATTCTCTATAATTTGCTTTTCAATTATGTTCTGGAACTTTTCCTGTTTCTCAGATATGTATCAGAGTAAAAAAAAAAAGGTGAGCAATCATGCCTTGAGGTAGGAGAGAATTCAATAATATTTCTGTTTCAAAGATAAAAACTCCTGCATATGAAAAACAGGCATAGAGTCATAACAGGGAAATGTAATCAATAATGTATAATAAATAAGAATCTGAATCCTTGTTTCTATTGGCAATGCAATGTCAGACTGCAGGCTGGAAGGAATTTAATTACTTCTTTCCTTTTCATCTTATTACAACGGAACAATAATTCATTTAGTCAAAGGACTGACCCTAAATATATGTATGAAAACATGTTATTAACTTGCAAATATACAACTCTTAAATGATTAATTTAATTGCAGGCAGTTAATTTGGAATTAAAACTTCTCAAAAGAGGAGAATGAAAAATGTGGGCTTTTATGATTGTTTAAAAGAAGAAATAAAAACTTAAATTAAAATACAACAATAGCAATACCTTTTTCCCCTTTTTTTGATATAGTAGATTACAAATGATATATATATACAGCAATTTTTAGGAAAAATTTGCATGAAATTAAACTAATTAAGTAATTAAGTAAGAATGTTTGAAGGCGGCTAAGAAAATAAAAACAATTTAAAAAAATATGGATAACCAAAAGAAATTATAGTAAATACCGATTATATACTTCACCAGAAAATAATTTGATAATAGAGAAGATGATTTATGACTTTCCTCCTCATAAGAGAATTTAAATAATTTATATTACATTATTTGTTTATTGTTATAGTTAATTGTTGTGATTCAGCCTGAGGCTGCTCAGGGACCAGCTGTGTCTCTGCTGGCTCAATGCCCGGAGGAGGATGACAGCGCAGAGGAGGGGGCTGAACAGTCAGACGGGGGAGAGGAGAGTCAGGAATGGGATGAAGGAGAACAGCATGAGAGCCCCGGGGGGGGGGGGGGCTCTCCCCAGCCAGTAGCTTGGAGTCATTAGGTGATGACGCACAAGCTGTCATTGACATGAGACAGAGACAGTCAGAGCAACGAAAGGAGCAGTTAAAGAAATATTATCACCATTGAATTAGAAACAGCTGGGTTTGGGTGTGGTCCTCATCAGCAGGGTTTAAAAGGCAGGCAAGGCCTTGAAGCCATGTGGAGTGTTATCAATTGGAGTTGCGGTGACCTGTTTTGATTCTCAGCGTCTCTGATCTTGGCTTGTGGCCTCGCAGTCTGGAAGACTCGTGGGAGGCGTCTGTTTGCTATCTACAGCTTCATCTTGGCAGCAAGAATCTGGTATTGCTTCATGGACTATTCCCTTCATGTATATATTTGCAGTTCCAGCGTTTTTCCTGTTTGTAAGGACATTTTCTGTTACCTGTGTTTTCCTTGAATTATATAACCTGCCTTTGCCTTTTACCAGTGTGTCTGGCTTCTCTTTTTGGGTTGGTATTGGCTTCTGGAGTGACCCAGACAGAACAGTTAATATTGTTTATTGTACTTAAATAAGTAATTACTTAATATTATGACTATAATTTATTATTATTTTTGTGTAAATGTGTTTTGTTTAGTTTAGTTTTGTTTTATTCTTTGTTTATTTTCTTTTTTGTTATGGTTTGTAAATGTGTATATATATATATTTTAAACTAATAAAATTTATTTTTTTAAAAAAGAAAAAAAAAAGAAAAATGTGGGCTGTACTGAATGCCACATTCCACATCATGGAGAAATGGAGTTTGTTGATTTTTTTTCTATCTCCTTCGAGATTTTCCATTTCATTTTCTGTCTTTTTATGTTTCAAGCTTTTGAAATGAGTTAACCTTGGATTTGGGTCACTCCATTCACTTTAAAATGGGAATCTAACACCAGATCCTATTGCAACCACCAAAATGAGATCAGAAATGGGAATACAAGGGCGTGTAAAGGCCAAGTGTTCTATATCAGGACAGGATAAAGTCCTTTGAAAAATGATCATTGTAATCTGAGTTACTCTGGGAATAGCTTGATGTTACACAGGCTCTGGAGCAGAAAAGGGTTAGAAAAATATCCTTCCTTCTTCCAAAGTGATATAATTGTCCTCAGCAGTTCCAAATCCACATGGAAGAATGTAAGCAGTGGGGTATCACAGGGTTCAGTCCTGGGCCCTGTGCTCATCAACATTTTCATCAATGACTTGGTCGAGGGAAGAGAAGGGCCACTGATCAAATTTGCAGATGACACCAAGCTTGCGGGGGTAGCCAATACCCTAGAAGACAGGCTCAAATTACAGAAAGACCTAGACAGACTAACACAGTGGGCCCACACCAACAAAATGATGTTTAACATCGACAAGAGCAAAGTCCTTCACCTAGGCAGAAAAAACCCTGGACACACATACAACCTGGGAGAAACCCCTCTTAGCAGTAGCGACTGCGAAAGAGACCTCGGAGTCTTGGTGGGCAATCAACTAAACATGAGCCAACAATGTGCAGCAGCAGCTAAAAAAGCCAACACAATCCTAAGCTGCATCAACAGGGGAATACACTCCAAGACCAGGGAAGTCTTAATACCGCTCTACTATGCCCTGGTCCGACCACACCTCGAGTACTGTATTCAGTTCTGGTCACCACACTTCAAAAGAGACATTGAAACTCTGGAGAAGGTGCAAAAAAGAGCAACCAAGATGATTAAGGGATTGGAAACCAAGACTTATGAAGAGAGACTGAGGGAACTGGGCATGGATAGCCTAGAGAAAAGGAGGGCCAGAGCGGACATGATAGCAGTCTACAAGTATACGAGGGGATGTCACAGAGAGGAGGGGATCACTTTATTCTTCAGGGCACAAGAGGGCCGGACGAGGAACAACGGCTGGAAGCTGACCAAGGAGAGATTCAACATGGAGATAAGGAGGAACTTCCTGACAGTCAGAGCGATCAGTCAATGGAACAACCTACCAGCAGACGTTGTGAACTCCAACACTCTGGACATTTTTAAGAGAAGATTGAACTGCCACTTGACTGCTTGGGCAGGGGGTTGAACTCGATGGCCTTCATGGTCCCTTTCAACTCTAACAATCAATCAATCAATCAAACAATCAATAAATAGTACAGAGAAGAAGAACAAAGACTTGGAGTACTGTGTATAGTTCTGGTCACCTCACCTCAGGAAGGATATAATGGAACTGGAAAAGTGCAAAAAAGGGCCACAAGTATAATCAAGGAAATGGAGCACCTCCCTTATGAAACCAGGTTGCCTTGGTCTCTTCAGCCCTGAAAGACGGTGTTTAAGGGGTGACTTGATCAAAGTGTATAAAACCATGCATGGGATAGAAAAGGTGAATAGAGAAAAATTATTTTCTCTATCACACAATACTAGGACGAGGGGGCACTCCCTAAAGCTCATAGGTAAAAATGTGAGGACAAATAAAGGGAAATATTTATTCATCCAGAGGGTCATTGGTTTATGGAATTCACTTCCAGAAGAGGTCGTGACAGCTGACAGCCTGGATAGCTTCAAGGCAGGATTAGACAGATTCAGGGATGCCAAGTGTATCGGTGGCTATTGAAACGGATGTCCATGTGTCACTTCTATGTTGGTTGAGGCAGGCAGGATTCCCTTGAGTACCATTTGTTGGGGGTCAGGGGAAAAGGAGGGTCTTGCCCTCTCTTTCTTCTCAAGATCCCCATGGACAATTGGTGGGCCTCTGTGGGCTTTGGCCTGATTCATCATGGCTCTCCTTATGTTCTTATGATTATCAAGGGCCTGGAGGATAAAACATATAAAGAATAGTTCCAGGAATTGGGTTTGGAATGGACTAGGGGATGGTACGATAGCAGTTTTACAGTATTTCCAAAGAAGAGGAGGTCAACCTATTTTCAGAAGATAAGCATCAGAAGGTAAGTTGAGAAACAATGGGTGGAAATTAATCGAGGAGAAAAGCAACATAGAACTAAGGAGACATTTTCTAACAGTGAAAATGATTAACCAGTGGAACAGGTTGCCTTCAGAAGTGGTTAGTGGTCCATCACTGGGGGATTTTTTTGGGGGGGAGGGGGGATTATTTCCAGTTTTTTTCTTGTTTTTGGCCTTTTGGGGAGGGACCGCATGGCGTGGGAGGAAGCAAACTGGCATCAAGGTAAGTTAGAAGGACTTTGCCTGTGCATGAAAATTAGAGGAGGAAGGCTTTAAGTTATCCACATCTAAACATGACGTGCCTTATTTTATTAATTTTCTCTTGGATTTTTATTAAAGCGGACAAATTTAAGTACCCTTAAATTCAAGAGCACTTGAGAATTACTAACTGCAGGCTGAGTTGTAGTTCAAGAGATGAGAATCCTGCATTGACTAATTACCATATTTTTCAGACTATAAGATGCTCCAGACTATAAAACTCATCTAGCTTTTGGGAAGGGAAAAATATCTTCTTATGCCTCCCAGCATTCATCTGGCCTGTTTGCTGTTGCCTGTTTTCTGCCATTTGTGTGTTGCTGGTGCCGCTGCCCATTCACTGCATCCTGTTAATCACTGCCCATTCACCACTGCCCATTTATCGTGGTCCATTTGCCACAGCCCATTCCCCTCTGTCTGTTCACCGCCACCGCACCCATTCTAAACAGCTGATTGGCACTGCATCGCCATCACCACCCCTGCAATGATATTTGGAGTATAAGACACACAGACATTAACACCCACTTTTTGGGGGGAGAGTGTGTTTTATACCTCAAAAAATACAGTAGTTATGGTAAATCACTTATTAAAAGTGCAACCTAGCATTATTGGACTGTTCAAATGTTTTGATCAGTAGGATCACATAGCCTTTGAAGGTAGAAGATACATCAAAGCTGTTGTGTAGAAATGAGATGTTCTAAGTCGAATATGTGTAGTTGTAATGGGAATGTTGTCCAAGTCTCCATCAATATTCAAAGAAAAGCAATGCAGATTTTAAAATAAATATTTTTTTAAAATGTGTGCAAATGCACCACGGTTGTTTTGTTTTTATTAAAGTTTGGTTCTCAAAATGTTTGGAGATCTCTTCTGTTCAGAAGTATCAACTTCAAATCTAAAAAGACTGCAACCGCTGTTGCCTCTTCATTTATAAATACACCTGGTACTTGCATTTTTGGGACAATTCTTATAGATAGATAGATAGATAGATAGATAGATAGATAGATAGATAGATAGATAGATAGATAGATAGGTAGGTAGGTAGGTAGGTAGGTAGGTAGGTAGGTAGGTAGGTAGGCAGGCAGGCAGGCAGGCAGGCAGGCAGGCAGGCAGGCAGGCAGGCAGGCAGGCAGGCAGGTAGGTAAGTAGATGGGTAGATAGTTAGATGGGTGGATGGGTAGATGGGTAGATGGGTAGATGGGTAGATGGGTAGATGGGTTGATGGGTTGATGGGTAGATATGGATATAAATATATAGATAGATATATAGATATAGATATATAGATATTGATATACATTTAGTATTTATTTTAGAAAGAATAGAATTCAGAATAGAATTCAGAATAGAATTCAGAATAGAATAGAATAGAATAGAATTCTTTATTGACCAAGTGTGATTGGACACAAAAGGAATTTGTCTTGGGTGCATATGCTCTCAGTGAACATAAAAGAAAATATACATTTGTCAAGAATCATGAGGTACAACACTTAATGATTGTCATAGGGTTCAAATAGGCAATGAGGAAGCAATCAATATTAATAAAAAATGTAGGGATTATGAATGGGAACTCCAACATTATGAATGGGAAGCAGAAGGGAGAGAAGAAAATATTTCTAGTCCTTGCATCACCTAATTTACTATTTATAGGAATGGACTGAAGTCTGGTATAACCCCAGGCCTATCATAAACTGCAAGAGAAATGTTAAATTAGCAGTGAAAAAACCTTGGCACATTTTGAAGTACACTTTTTTTCCTCTCTTGATTCTTGCTAAGCACTTTTAAATTACAGGTTCTATGGTCTTTCTCAGCAGATCTATAGCTTGGGAATGTTAGCACATGCAAATATAAGGCCAAATAAATGAAAGTAGTCATTCCACGTACAACGTACTTCCAATTCTGCAAAAAACACACCCATGGTGAAATAAAGATTACAAATGAAGGCCAATATATGTGTGCTAGGATAATGTTGTGGGATCCAATCCAAATCAAACACTGGGACCAGAACTTTTGGATTTGTGAGGGAACCCATCCTCAGGGAACTTTACTCTACCTCTACCACACATTCTGGTAGAGAGAGATCATTGAAAGGCTGCAAAAAATTTTACTGCCACACTGCGGGTGTGGCTTATTGTGTGGGTGTGGCTTGCTGGCCATGTGACCAGGTGGTAGTGGTTTGACAATCATGTGACCAGGAGTGGCTTAAAGGTTATGAGGCTGGGTGGGAGTGGCTTACTGACCAAGGTAAGTTTTCAAATAGGTGCCTGGACTCTTTTTCAGTTGATTAAGTCACATTATTTGAAGAGCCACAAAAAGGACAAATGGTAGACAACATTATATGTTGAGGAGCACAGTAACATTTTAAGGTTTTGTACTGAGCCCACAAGGTTCAGTATGATAACAGGTTAGGCAAGTAGTTTAATTTTCTTTAATTGCTATAAAAGTTCAGTTCTAGATAATGATTAAAATGATCAAAGCATTCATGGGTAAAACATACTATTTAATTACTTCCTATTTTAAAAGTAATTTGAATTACTTTTAAATTTAATTTAAAAGTAAGGATCATACTAAGGTACTAGAGAAGGAAGGACAATAAAAAAACTATTAAGTATTCAATAAATAGTGCATAAACTTACTACCCACACTGTGCCCCCCCCCTTCTCCCTCCATGGGGCCAGTAGTCCATCACTGAGAAAGATCCCTGAGGATGGGCTCCAGTACAAGCCCAATAGCTCAGAAGATTAAACCTCTGGTCCCAGTGACTGACTGAAATGGGATCAAAAACATTTATTTATTTATTTATTTATTTATTTATTTATTTATTTATTTATTTATTTATTTATTTATTTATTTATTTATTATTTATTTATTTATTTATTTATTTATTTATTTATTTATTTATTTATTTATTTATTTATTTATTTATTTATTTATTTATTTATTTATTTATTTACTTACTTACTTACTTACTTACTTACTTACTTACTTACTTACTTACTTACTTACTTACTTACTTACTTATTTCATTCATTCATTCATTCATTCATTTATTTATTTATTTATTTGATTTGTATGCCGCCTCTCTCCGAGGACTCAGGGCGGCTCACAACATAAATGAAGCTGTGTGCCCAGCTTCAGCTGACCAACCCACCCTCCCTCCCATCCTCCTCCTACTCCTACACAATATTCATAGTAGTACAAATCTATGTTATTCTTTGGGAAATCCTCTATGATGAAGGGTAAACAGAGTTGTCTTTCAACAATTCTCAGAGTCACTTGCCTCCTTTTTTTTCTTGTTAAATGATAAAAATGAATGGAGGTGATTTTTGCCCCTAAAAAAGGGAAGGAAAAGGGAGGCAATTAGAGTAAATGTGTTGACTTGTGAATCAAACATTATTCATTCATTCATTCATTCATTTATTAGATTTGTATGCCGCCCCTCTCTGTAGACTCGGGGTGGCTAACAACAGTAAAAAGACAATATGAACAAATCTAATATTAAAATTAATGTAAAAAACCCCAATTTTAGAAACCAATCATACATACAGACATACCATGCATAAATTTTATAAGCCTAGGGGGAAGGGAAAGTCTCAGTTCCCCCATGCCTGACGACAGAGGTGGGTTTTAAGGAGCTTACAAAAGGCAAGGAGGGTGGGGGCAACTCTTATATCTGGGGGGAGTTGGTTCCAGAGGGTCGGGGCCACCACGGAGAAGGCTCTTCCCCTGGGTCCCGCCAAATGACATTGTTTAGTTGATGGGACCCAGAGAAGGCCAACTCTGTGGGACCTAACTGGTCGCTGGGATTCGTGCGGCAGAAGACGGTCCCGGAGATATTCTGGTCCGATGCCATGAAGGGCTTTATAGGTCATAACCAATCATCCTCTTTCCCTGACTCTTTCTCACAGTCACACACATGTGAGTCCCTTGTGCTTGCTCATTGTTATGTAGTAGATGTTTTGCAATAAAAGTGCTGCCTGAGACAACCTTCAGTGCTGCTTAAAAAGACAACAACAGAACAATTGTGGCCTTCACATATAATATTTTTGGTCCGGCTGAAGTGACAGATATTATTTTTTTCCCCATAGCCTTGCTCTCATAATTGCTTTGACCCTGCAAAGACATATAGTTATGAAAAGCTACTCTGATGCTACATTTCAGAAATATGCTGGTTAGCTTTCCACTTACCCTTTTGACACCTGGCACGGACTTTGACCACGTTTCTTTAAAATTATAGTCGTTCACGAACATTGCACAAATGAAAGTGAAGTCAACTGAAATGTTTATGGGATGGTGCTTATGCAAAAGTGCTTATTAAATCTAACGGATTTGTCCATATAACAGAAGGGAGGGAGGAAACCAAGGGAGGGAGTGAATAAAACAAGACAAAAAGGAGTAGTCGGTTTATGATCTTCTAAAATGAACATCTAATGGAACACAATGCTTCAGTTTCAAATGAAAGAAGCTCTTTGTTTGAGAGAAAGGGAAAGGGGGAGAGAGAGAGTGAGGAAAGAATGATACAGAGAGAGAGTGTGTGATAGGCAGACGTGGTTGGTAAATCCACAGTAACTGAATTTAAACCTGCCTGGGATAAACATATATCCATCCTGTTGTGGTTCGCTCTGGCCCAGCTCCTGCCCCAAGGACTGTGGATGTGGGGGAGACATCCACATGCTGCAGGCCTGTTTTGCCCCCGGTGGAATCTGCTGATGAAGGCTCCTCTGACCAAGAAGACATGAGTGACAGGGAGAAGGAGAGTGTGGCAGACAGCTCAGAAGGAGATCAATTATCTAGCTCCTCCTTGGATTCAGAACAAGAGTTAATGATACAGCCACGCATGCGGAGAGCGATGCATAGGCAACAACAACTGAGAGATTATTATCAAAAAAAATGAGGCCACCTGTGTTTGGGTGGGGCTGTGATAATTAGTGAGGCTAGTATAAATAGCAGCCATTGTGGAGGATTATCTGATTGTTGTGTTTCATGACTGCTTTGCTGACTTTGATCTTTATGTGCTGATCTTTCCCCGCTTTGAAACTAAACCAGAGCAAAGTGTGTTTCACTTTGTGAAAGAAGAAGGACTGTGAATTGCCTCACAGCTGCAAGCTAAGTATCACAGAACTGATAAGGGACTTGTACAAATTACCAATTTGTTTGGAGACAAGTGCTCTTTGCTATACAAAAAGAGTGCTCTGTTTATTTGCATTTTCGGTATAAAGAACATTGTTTTGAAATTTCAAACGTGTGTGTGTCTGAAATTGTATCTGTGCATTTTTGGGAGGATTCTACCAGAGAGATCGACAGAGCACATTCTAAGATAAAATGCAGGAAATAGTACAAGGGCAGACTAGATGGACCATGAGGTCTTTTTCTGCCATCAATCTTCTATGTTTCTATAGGAGAGAAAGAAAAACAGGAGAGAGAATGAACAGAGAGAAGGAGGGAGAGAGAGGGAGGGGGAGAGAGAGAGGAGAGATTGAAAAGGAGAGAGAGGGGGGGACAGAAGGATAGCGAGAGAGAGTGATAGGAGCAAAAGAGAAAAAAAGAGAGAATAACAGGGAGAGAGAGATAGGGGAGGAGAGAGAGAGAGAGATTCCAGTATGCTATGGTATACTATATGCATGCATTTGGTTTTATGCTTAGTTTAGATGTGAAATTCATGTGACTTTCTTTAAATTAAATTCTATGTCGCCTTAGGTGCCCATATGATAGAAAGACAGCCAACACATTTTGGAAGCAAGTATACTGATGCAGAGTACAATTATTACAAGGAGAACATGAGTACATGGCAAGGAGGCTTTTTCCAAAAAGGTGGCAAATGATTCCTTTGGCAACCATCATAAGTTGCTAGCTGAATGAGATTAATAAACCTTTTTTAAGCAGTTACATTAATTAATATAAGTAAAGTTTTACAGGTTTGTCCATATTATGTATGTATGTGTGTGTGTGTGTGTGTGTATTTAGCAAGTATGTATTGGTAATATATATAGATATAACATAGTTTGTTTTTGTAGATTTTCACGGGTACAGGTATGATGGTCTTGGCATATTCGGGTTTCTTCCCGTGTAGGATTTGGAAATTTCTGGCGACGTTTCGACGAGGTCCTACTCGTCATCTTCAGGCTGGTGTTTCTATCTTTGTTCTAGGGCTGCCTTCCTTCTATAAATACTGCTGGCTGGGTGTGGTTTGATGGCTCAGCAAGTTACCCCACTGACTCACCAGAAAGTTTCCACACAGCAAGCAATTGCAGAGCCATCAAACCACACCCAGCCACCAGTATTTATAGAAGGAAGGCAGCTCAGGTCTCACTGTGTTCTCCCTAGAACAAGGACAGAAACACCAGCCTGAAGATGATGAGTGGGACCTCGTCGAAACATCGCCAGAAATTTCCAAATCCTACATGGGAAGAAACCCAAATATTCCAAGACCGTCATAACACAGTTTATATACATAAGATGAGTATTGATAAGAGGGAACATTAGGACAGGGATGGTAGGCATACTCGTGCACTTATGCACACCCCTTACTGACCTCTTAAGAATTGGGTGAGGTCAACAGCGGACAGTCTAAGGTTTTGGAGGTTAGGTGATGAAATAACAGAGTCAGGTAGTGAGTTGCAGGCATTCACCACTCTGTTGCTAAACAGTCATTTTCTACAGTCAAGTTTGGAGCAGTTCACTTTGAGTTTGTATCTGCTGCGTGGTCATGTATTGTTGTGGCTGAAGCTGAAAAAGTTGTTGACAGGTAGGGCACTGTAGCAGATAATTTCATGAGATATGCTTAGGTCGTGTCAAAGACGACATAGTTTTGAGCCTTCTAAGTCCACATTTTCAAGTCTGGCTATATTAGATATACTGTTGCGGGTAGAAGAGTGGAGAGATCTTCTCGTAAAGTATCTCTGGACACCTTTTAATATATTTATGACCAATATGTGGTATGAGGTCCAGACAGATGAGCTATATTCAAGGATTGGTCTGGCGAATGTTTTGTATGCTCTGGGTAGTAATGTGATATACCGGAGAAGAAGCTACGTAAGATTATATTAACTACTCTTGAAGCCTTTTTGGCAATTTTGTTGCAGTGGGCTTTGGCACTTGGGTCATTTGATATGAGTAATCCAAGCTCTTTGACAGAGTGAGGGTCATCTGCAAGGCCTTGTTTATTCAGCTTGAAACCCACACCAAATATATTGTACATGCCTAATTGTGTATATTACATTGAGTTTGCAGTAGAAAACAGTTCCAGGCCAGAAATTTATTTTCATTCTTTTTGACACATCTGTACACCATATTTCTCTAAAAGACTGCATCAACATTGGCAAATAATGGAAACAGATATTAATGTGATATCTTTCAAGCTTCCTTGCTTTTGAAGAATTCTTTCTAAGACGAATCTGATACTGAGTAAAGGAGATTTGACCTCACTGTATGTAAAGTATATCTGTCCCTGATGCTCTCCAAAGTAAGTTCTTGAAAAATTAAGAACAAAGCTTTAACATTGTTGTTCTGCTCATTAATCTACATATTAGGTTTTTGATGAATGAATATCAGAGAGATTTTTTTATGTTTTATAATTTGGATATGTATTTATTTTTGCTCCATTTTTTTCTAATGAAGAATCTTTCTCTCACGACTTGAAGTTTTAGATGGGGGTGGGGGAGAACCTTATTGATGCCAGTGGGTATTCCAAATAAAAAAAACAAACTTTTTTAAATGGAACATATAAACTATAGTCTTGAAATAAGACACATTCTTCTTACCACCACCATCACCCTGACGATATTTGAATATAAGTTATCAAAAACAAAATGTAGAGTTACAGATTAACATAGCCAGTTTTCCTATAGTGTTTTTTTTTTTTAAAGATGTACTAAACTTTATACACAGCCAATATTTGAAGCTCTGATATATAGAGATCTATTTTGGCCTTATTTTGGCCTCATCAGCAAGCCATACCCTCACTGGGACTTGAACTTGCAACCTTTGCCTTGTAAGACAGAGAATTAACCTCTAGGCTACAGTATCCAATCCCTTCAGCTCTGTGCCAAGGAAAGGTTACATGTTTTTTGTGTCGAATCTCCCTGGTATATTGGGCTGAGAGGCAAAAAAGTAGCTGTGATGTTCCTTCAATATACAAGGGTGTTTGCCCTAGCACAAGGACAAAAGCACCAGCCTGAAGATGATGAGTGGGACCTCATTGAAACGTCACCAGAAATTTCTGAAACTTACACGGGAAGAAACCTGAATATGCCAAGACCTTCATATAGCTACCATACCCTTACTGGGATTTGAACTTGCAGCCTTTGCCTTGTAAGGCAAAGAATTAACCTCTAGGCTACAATATCTAATCCCTTCAACTTTGTTCCAGGGAAGTGTTATATGTTTTTTTCTGTCGAATCACTCTCGTATACCCAAATATGGGAGGAGCTTAATGCCTCCTTTTGCCTCTCAGCCCAACATATATATAACATATGGATGTGTGTGTGTGTGTGTGTTTGTCAAGCCTAAATGATTTTGAATCACTAAAAATTCTTAAACAGTTATGATTTTTCCCTCTGAAAGTCGTATATAATGAAGAGCAGGGATGGAGGAGGAGGACGAGGAGAAGGAGAAGGGTAAGGAGAATGAAAAGAAGAAGTCTTCTTTTTTTTACTATTATTGTCAAGTCATCTATGCTTTAGAAATTGATTCATTAATAAAATAATTGAACAATAGTCCAGACAAGACGAAGTGGCTGTG
Source organism: Erythrolamprus reginae (assembly GCF_031021105.1). Lineage (NCBI taxonomy): Eukaryota > Metazoa > Chordata > Lepidosauria > Squamata > Dipsadidae > Erythrolamprus > Erythrolamprus reginae. The sequence continues at coordinate 121,928,837 of NC_091953.1, forward strand.
GGTTTTGCCTCCCAAGGACAATTCCATCTGTCCGTCCATTACCCTGGGGGGGGGACTACTGACCCCCTCAGAGAGGGTTCGCAACTTGGGTATCCTCCTCGATCCACAGCTAACACTGGAACATCATCTTTCGGCTGTGGCGAGGAGGGCATTTGCCCAGGTTCACCTGGTGCACCAGTTGCGGCCATGGGAGTCATTGCTCACAGTCGTTCATGCCCTCATCATCTCGAGGTTGGATTACTGCAACGCTTTCTACATGGGGCTACCTTTGAAAAGTGTTTGGAAACTTCAGATCGTGCAGAATGTGGTCGCTTCCCAGATTCGCCGACGTTTCTACAACACTCCATGGCCTGCATTGGCTGCTGATCAGTTTCCGGTCACAATTCAAAGTGTTGGTAATGACCTTTAAAGCCCTACATGGCATTGGACCAGAATACCTCCGGAACCGCCTTCTACTGCATGAATCCCAGCAGCCAATAAGGTCCCACAGAGTTGGCCTTCTCCAGGTCCTGTCGACCAAACAATGTCGTTTGGCGGGCCCCAGGTGAAGAGCCTTCCCTGTGGCGGCCCCGGCCCTCTGGAACCAACTCCCCCTGGAGATTAGAATGGCCCCCACCCTCCTTGTCTTTCACAAGTTACTCAAGACCCACCTGTATCGTCAGGCATGGGGGAACTAAGATATCTCCCCCAGGCTTTTTATATTTCATGTTTGGTATATATGTGCTGTATGGTTTTTAATTGTTGGGGTTTTTATATATTTTTTATTATTAGATTTGTCCCATTATTACACTGTTTCTTATTACTGTTGTGAGCTGCCCCGAGTTTTCGGAGAGGGGCAGCATACAAATCTAATAAATTATTATTATTATTATTATTATTATTATTATTATTATTATTATTATTATACTCTCTTAGGGAACTTTTATTTGTTTTCTCCATCTATATAATTACTAAATGCAAGAATGAATGATATTGTGCTCTACTTTGAAGACATTACAAATACACTTAGGTGTTTTCCTCTGCTGTTTTTCAACACCATAATATCTCATTTGCTTGCAGTTATGACACTTTCATAACTATGATGATTCAAGAAAGGAAATGTATAGGAAGGGAAATATAGAGATCATTGTGGTTTCAACTGAAAGAACACTGAAAAACATGGGTGGGCATCATTCTATGAAACATCTGAAAAAGCATAGGATTAAATTGTGAAGGAGGAAGCAATCTTTAAAAGCAGAAAGTGAAGAGAAAATATTTGCCTTTATTGAATGCACTGAAGAGAATGACCAATCAGTTGGCCATACTCTAGATTGAATAGCAATCTGGCCTGTTCCCCAGACAGCCACAAAAGCCAGTAAAAAAAATGTTGAAGCCAGCATAAGGAGAAGCTAAAAACAGCACAAAAGACAAGCAACTTAGCTGATGTGTGGAATTGGCCTTTGATGCAGTTTGATATATTGACACTGAAAAAGAAACTTTAAATGAGATTTTTTTTCTTGTTCCTCTGTTGTTGCTGATCAAGCTGACTTTGCAAGAAAAACAATAAAATTAAAAATTACAAACCCTTGCAAAATCTGTGAAAAGGCTTACAAAACAACTGGATTTGCCACTGAGCATATATTTAGCAACAAAATGGCCTTTGAACACTTATTTTTGTATTTGTCTGTTTGTTCATCTTTCAAAGTATTGTATGATGTGTGGTTTTTTTCCTACATCAGCAGTCAAAATTCAGCCAAGGGTGGATTTTAACTTATAACTGCAATCTTGTTTGAATTAAGGCTTGAAAAATGGGAAATGGGTAAGTTGACATTGATGTGAGGACTGGATCAATTTATCTTCCTTCCTAGTGAAGACTTATAGAGTTGGCAGTGGAAAATGTATGTAGTACACATCATGAACAATAAATTATTTCCACTTCTACTTTCAATTTTATGGAAGGGAGGGAATCTCCAAATAAATGAAGAACCAAAGTACATCAGAAGAATAACAAGATTCTGTCAGCAGGATCCAGTTATAGAAGAAACAATAATATAAAACATGATGCATGTATACAATACCCATGCAGCTCTTGCAATGTGGTAGACTGAGGGTGCTGCAAATTCCCTGATGGGAACGATGTCTTCAGAGGGACTTAGAGCAACCCCAGCCATGGGGGGGGGGGGGGTCACTCACGAACACGAATCCTAGAAAGAAGACTTTGACACATCTCTCACTGGGTGAAATGACACAGTATTGAGCTGTGCACCTCCTTTTATTGGGGGAATATGCAAGTGATATACAAACATCCAATAACGTAACTCTAAGATATGACACAACTTCCGAGTCCTTCCCATCTCCATATGGCACGTAACTAATTTCTACTGAGCAAATGTCTCTCATGGCCAATTTCCTGGGACCTTTTGTTGTTAAATACAGCTATCTCCTGTTTACCACAAAGTAAGGTCTTTTACCACAGCCTTCGTCCTGTTTACCCCAGGCAATGTAAATTGCGTCTTTTGATCACACAGTTCTTTTTCTGCTGACACATTCTTGTTATCCGAGGAGAGTTCTGAATCGTTTTTATGGCCAGTTTCCTTAAGCAGATTTCACCAGAAGTTCAGACTTATTGTATGTGGTTTTTACGTACAGTCCTGTCCTGGCTAATGGAATAAAAGTGTATAAGGCATTTATGCTAGAAATACAGATATCAATCCTATCCTAACATTATGCTATATCAGTCAGCCACAGTAGAGAGAAAAAGAAGTAGTAAGGACGAGGACCGGAACAAGAAGCAAGAAACAAAGACCAGCAAACTCTTATATGTACACAGAGATCCCCCACTTCACTTGAATCAGGGTAAATTAAATCTACTGTCTCTTCCTCCTCCTCTGAATCTGACATTTCCAGAGGCTGACAGATAAACAAAAAACCCCAAGCGTAATTAGTTCCACAGACCAGGATATCTGTGAGACCACCTTCTGCCGCAAGAATCCCAGTGGCCGGTTAGGTCCCACAGAGTTGGCCTTCTCCGGGTCCCGTCGACTAAACAATGTCATCTGGTGGGACCCAGGGGAAGAGCCTTCTCTGTGGCGGCCCCGTCCCTCTGGAACCAGCTCCCCCCAGGGATCAGGACTGCCCCCAACCTCCTTGCCTTTTGTAAACTTCTTAAAACCCACCTCTGTCGTCAGGCATGGGGGAACTGAGACATCCCCCCCCCTTTCCTATATAGCTGTATGTATGATATGTTTGTGTGTATGCTCTTTTATACATTGGGGATTTTTAGGCTTTTTAATGTAAAATTGTTATTTTAAACTTTAATATTAGATTTGTTACTGTATATTGTTTCTCACATGGCTCATAACAAATCCTGTGTCTCAGTCAAACAGTTCCTGTTGGCTGACTTGTTGTTACGGCTATTCTGGTTCATAAATCTTTATACACTGAAAGACTCTACTTAACAGAGCATATCAGAGGATGTATCATGGAAACCACTGGAATCTGTTTGTAAAGTTGATATCATAATCAAAGATCAGGTTAGCTCGATTACAAGAAGAACATTTTGAGCAATGAAGGTTTCCGCTTTTACTAAAAGCATTTCCCCTCAATTTCCCTATTCATTTAGCGTTTGTTTATTTTTGAAAAGAGTGAGCATAAAGCAAAGCAACTAAACCAAACTGAATCAAACCAAACTGCTTTTTGCTTACTATAATTTTCCCCTCCCTTATACTGCTTAGCAATATTCTTTTTTTTTTGGTTCAAACTGTATTGTTGTAATAGGTGATGCAGAAATCTGCCTTAGACAGCTCGACAAGAGTATTGATTTAGGCATCCATTAAAGAGTAAGATGAGACAATGGGCAAGAAAAGAAATCATTCCCATGGGGGAAAGGGATTTGCGGGGAAAATGTATTTAAGTTTAACTGCAACACACATAGCAGATTCCGAAATAGATTTTTTTTTCCCCAGCCTTGTGGTCCATTATGCTCTGTTCAGGTTTTCTTGCCTTTGCATATGAAGAGAGTAGAATAGAATAGAATAGAATAGAATAGAATAGAATAGAATAGAATTCTTTATTGGCCAAGTGTGATTGGACACTCAAGGAATGTAGAATTTCAAAAGAAAAAAAAAACCCAGAAATGATACAATATTTCACGATGCAACATCCACAAAGTTTAGTTCAATTAGTTTATTTCCTAATGTAGCCTCTACTAATTTATCTCAGCATAAAAAGACCCACCGAACATAAAACATAGAACATTCGCATTGGAGAGGACCTCAGAGATCTTCTAGATCAGTGGTTCTCAACTTGGAGGTCGGGACCCCTTTGGGGGTTGAATGACTGTTTCACAGGGGTCGCCTAAGACCGTGGGAAAAGACAAATTCCCCATGGTGTTAGGAACTAAAGCTCCTATTCTGGCTAATAATGAAAAGGAAGGGAGACTATTATAAATATATTTCAAGCTTATTTTGCTCTCATCAGCTAGCCATACCCTTACCGGGATTTGAACCAGACAATTATAGTGGTGCAGAGGACAGAATCTTAAGTAAGTAAGTAAATAAGTAAGTAAGTAAGTAAGTAAGTAAGTAAGTAAGTAAGTAAGTAAGTAAGTAAGTAAGTAAATAGATACATTTATGTAGGTTTATTTTCTCACTTCACAACACATAAGACGTACTTACTATTAGTGGTGTGTGAAATCGCTAAGCATTTGCTACAACCAAAAATCCTGGGGAGCCTTGAATTTCATCTGAAATAATTCATATTTATTTTTACCATTAACCCCCCCCCCCCAATAATTATTAATATGTATGCTGCAGCTTCATATCTTCACTATATAGATCTGCATAGGATACATCTTTCCTCTCAAAATGCTTGTTCTCAAAAGCAACATCGCTGAAAGGAAGAAGTGGTACATTGACTAAAGGATTGCCTCAATAAACATCCTTTCGGTGCTATGTCCTTTGATGGATACAATGGAATAAAATAGAGTATGATTCATCCACACAGTCTGGCAGTCACAAATCTGGGCAATGAGAAATTCATAGATGTGATCACACTGAGCCTCACAGTAATGCTTTTTCATAGCATCTCTTTATAACATAATCAGTATACTATGGGCCATGCTTCTCAGAGGAGATGTTTGACAAGCATAGTCATGAGAATCATCAAAGAAGAGAGAATAAAGGAAGGAAGAGAATGTGGAAATATTAGGAGATCTCTCCAATCAATGGAAAGTTGGAAAGAAAATTAGACAAAGAAAATGGTAACCTTGTCTTTCTGTCATTCTGCAAAGTATTCCTTTAAAACTAAACAGAACATGGCAAATTTGCTAAGAGATTGTGATGGATAAAGAAACGTTGAGCTAAAAATATTGGCTAGATCTGACTGGGAGACTCCAGAGAAAAGATAATTCAGGAGAAAAGTGCATCATCTTCAATGGTTTGGAATATCAAATGATCTTGAGTTCTCTTATCTGCAGTAACTTCCCTTCTTCCTACCCCTTAAGCAGAAATATTATTGAGTGAGAATATAAGAAGAATTCCAACAAGGGAAAAAAGAATTCCAAGAAGAAAAAAGTCAAAGAAACAAAGCCCATTAAAGAAAGAAGATGGCAAGGTAATAATAGGAAGTAGGGAAGAAGAAGAAGAAGAAGAAGAAGAAGAAGAAGAAGAAGAAGAAGAAGAAGAAGAAGAAGAAGAAGAGGAAGAGGAAGAGGAAGAGGAAGAGGAAGAGGAAGAGGAAGAGGAAGAGGAAGAGGAAGAGGAAGAGGAAGAGGAAGAGGAAGAGGAAGAGGAAGAGACCAGAGGGCAGGACAAGAAACAATGGTTGGAAACTAATAGAGAGAAGAAACCTGGAATTAAGGTGAAACTTTCTAACAGTGAGGGCAGTGGTGGTTTGAATGCAGTAGTGTATTCTGCACTGCACTGCTCACTTCAGTGGTTTGATTGTGAGCAGCTCAAAGGTGACTCAGCCTTCCATCCTTCTGAGGTCAGTAAAATGAGGACCCAACAATATGCTGACTCTGTAAATCACTGGGAGAGGGATGTAAAGCACTAGGATGTGATATATGAAGTCTAAGTTTTATTGCTGTTGCTAACCAGCAAAACAAATTTACTATGGAAATTGTGGGAGGTTTTTAAAAAGAGACTGGACATTCACTTTTCTGAAATGGTATAGGATCTCCTGCTTTACCAGTGGGTTGGACTAGAAGATCTCCAAGGTCCCATCCAACAACAACAACAGTAACAACAGAGTCGGAAAGGACCTTGGAGGTCTTCTAGTCCAACCCCCTGCTTAGACAGGAAACCCTACACTACTTCAGACAGATGGTCATCCAACATCTTCAGTATTGGAGCATTCACAACTTCTGGAGGCAAGCTGTTCCACTGATTAATTGTTTTAACTATCAGGAAGTTTCTCCTTAGTTCTAAGTTGCTTCTCTTTTTGTTAATCTTCCACCCATTGCTTCTTGTTCTACCCTCAGGTGCTTTGGAGAATAGGTTGACTCCTTCTTCTTTGTGGCAACCCCCGAGATATTGGAACACTGCAATCATGTCTCCTCTGGTCCTTCTTTTCATTAAAATAGACATGCCCAGTTCTTGCAACCTTTTTTCATGTATTTTGGCTTCTAATCCTCTAAACTAAGTCCAACCCCAAGCTGGAGTGGACTTCCTAGAGCCCAATAAATAGGATAGTATTTTGCAAAATGTTACAGGGATAAAATCCCTGCATATTCTTCTTGCATCAAGAATTAGTTAGCAATCAACCCAAGGAGCAGAAGCAAGAAGGTAAAATACTTTACCTTCTTTAATGAACTTAGTCACAAGTGACATATATTACACCTATCCCTTATATAGAACACTGCAGCCTAGCATCCATTTCCATTCAATAAATCTGATTAATAAGACTGTCAGAATCTTGGCTTCTTGGTTGGAAGGAGTTGCTTAGGGCATGGCCTGTGCACTGCATGCTTTCCCAGCTTAGACTTTGGTTGATGGATAGATTTCTTCAAGCAATGCACAGTGGAGGCGTTTTGCACAGTGAGCACAATTGTGAAGTAGATGAAGCCAACATAGTGAATAACTGGGATCATAGCCAAAGGTAACACAGATTGGTCACCATTTCCTTTGACAGAAGGTAAAAGGAGAATATATCTATAATGCCTTGGGTTGAATTGCAACTGATTTAAGTTGAAGATCCAGGAGGGTTAGATACCTATATACCATTGAAAGAGTTTTGCCAAATGCCAGTTACATAACTGACTCTGGCATCCTCTGAATCCTTTACCCTCTCAAATATAACAACGGGGATAGGAAGTGGTACAGGATGGTGTCTTTTCTCAATGCATGAATGAGGCATGCATCATTTTCTCAAAGAAAGGTTGTGGCCTTAAATTATCATAGCATGTATGATAATATATATATATATATATATATATATATATATATATATATATATATATATATATATATATATATCATATATATCATATATATCATATATATATTATCTCCTTACATTTCTACTGCCAAAAGGATGATTCTGTTATGAAAACAGCTAGATCAAAGCATGTTGATTTCTTCTCCTTACCATTTTAGTAGGAATTCAAAGATTATCAGTTGCTAATTGCAAAAACAATATGAACCTGTCAGTTTGGAAAGTAATAATCAGCTATGTATAGCAGGTTATTTTTTTAATTGAAATGACTGTAATTTATGCTGCATTATTTATTTAAAAGATAGATAGATGATAGATAGAAAGAAAGATAGAAAGATAGCTAATGATAGGTAGGTAGGTAGGTGGGTGCGTTAGGTAGGTAGGTAGGTAGGTAGGTAGGTAGGTAGATAGATAGATAGATAGATAGATAGATAGATAGATAGATAGATAGATAGATAGATAGATAGATAGTTGATAGTTTCAAGTTTCAAGTTTCAAGTTTTATTGGATTTATATGCCGCCCCTCTCCGAAAACTAGGGGCGGCTAACAGCAATCATAGAGAGTATACAATAATAATCCAATACTAAAAGCAAATTAAAACTCCTTAATATACAAAACCAAACACACATACAAACATACCATGCATACCATTGTAACGGCCTAGGGGGAGAAGAAATCTTAATTCCCCCATGCCTGGCGGCAGAGGTGGGTTTTAAGTAGCTTACGAAACCAGAAACTGATCGGCAACCAATGCAGACTGCGGAGTGTTGGTGTGACATGGGCATATTTAGAGAAGCCCATGATTGCTCTCGCAGCTGCATTGTGCATGATCTGAAGTTTCTGATAGATGGCAGAGAGCTGCAGGAGGCTGTTGCAGCTGAAAACATGGCCCAGTGCATTTTCACAGGCATAGGCACCGCAGACTGGTTCTATGCTGTTGCCAGACCGTCCCTGCAAACCAGATCTAATCACCACCCAGATTGGGCCACAGGCCTTGAGTTTGACACTCCTGCTCTAGATTTTTCTAGCCTGAAGCAAATAAGTAAAATTCACCCAGTTCCCTCATTGCCTGGCATCCCGGCAATGTTGACATTTTTCACCATTGAGTATAAATTTAGATGTTGAAACAGATGCTTGGTATAATTGATCTTGACGTGCGATTCAGTAGACTACTGTCTGCATCAGAGATAAGAATGGCAATATCTGTGTACTGCAGATTAGAGCTTTACAAGTCATCAATCACCAGTTTGTCCTTGTAGCCATCTACTATATGCAAGTTTTCTATATAAGTACAGTAAAGGTGTATTTTGAATCTGTCTGGTATAATTTTAATGTAAGTAAGTAAAACCTTTATTACAGTCAAACACCATCAATATAATAAAGACAGAATATCCAAGAACCATTTCAGATTCTTAGAAACTAAACATTTCAAAATCTCTTTGATCCTGGTAGCAGATTCTTGGGTGATAAATGTAGTCCTTGTCTTACAGCAGTTTGTTGACCATCCAAAGTTATAACCATCACCAAATTGGTCGTCGCCCAAGTCAACAAAGACATGTTAGGTGTTGAGGTTCTTGGACATCTGAAGACAAATGATTTACAGGATTCATGACTTTTTGTTGACCAACCAAAATTGACCCATTGTAACTATAAAAAAGATGTACATCTCTCACTATGAGGAAGACACATATTTGCAATGATGCTGCGCAGAATCTGGCCACCTGTGCTGTAATTATGGCCTGTTTATCTTTAAGCAGCCACTGGAGATAGGTAGTGTCTGAGTGGCTAGGGTACCTTGCAATTAATTAATTTTCATTTCTATCACACCTATATCCCCCCCTTTCCCATTTTCAAAGTTTTCTATTAGCTGTATTAGCATCTAGATTTTTCTCCTTTTTTCCCAGCAATTTAAAGATTTAACAGGCCAGAATCACAAGGGACCTTGGAGGTCTTCTATTCAAACCCTCTACTAAAGCAGGAGACCCTGTATCTACCCAGACAAGTGGTTGTCCAGTTTCTTCTTAAATGATAATTAAAATGATAAGGGGACTAGAGACCAGGTCATACGAGGAAAGGTTGCTGGAACTGGGCATGGATAGTCTAGTAAAAAGAAGGGCTAGGGAGGACATGATAGCTGTATACAGGTACTTAAGGGGTTGCCACAGAGAGGAGGGGGACACACTGTTTTCCAGGGCACCAGAGGGCCAGACGAGGAACAACAGTTGGAAACTGACCAAGGAAAGATTCAACCTGGAGATAAGAAAGAATTTCCTGACAGTGAGAGCAATCAACCAGTGGAACGGCCTGCCAGCGGAGGTTGTGGACTCCCCAACATTTTCAAAAGGAGATTGGACTGCCATTTGGCTGGGGTGCTGTAGGATTTCCTGCTCAGTTGAAAGGGGCCTGTAAGGTCCCTTTCAACTCTAATAATAAATAAATAAACCTCCAGTGATAGAGCATCTCCAACTCCTGAAGGCAAATCATTCCACTGGTTTACTATTCTAATTGTTAGAAAATTTCTCCATTAGGCTTGGATTGAAACTGAAATAGTATTCAATGTTACTAGACTGAAGCATACAAATTATATTAAAGTATCACGCTTATGGAGATCTAGATCATAGACTAAACCTGGACAAAGAAATTAGTGCTAATATTGCTAAGCTGAAGATCCACTGAAGTAAAACTATTTAGACAATCTTCCAAAGAAGCATGGTTCTATACAAGGCACGAACAAAATATTAGCCATAGAACATAAACAAAGCTTTTTAAGAGGCAGCTAAGGGCACTAATGTCCAATATTTGGCTGATATGAATGAGAATATTCTTATTGTGCTCAATATTTTTTTCTGTATTCATTTTAGAAGTTAATGCTTGTATTATGACTTTTGTATGAGCTATTTATCTTCTTAATTTTTTTACTTATCTGCAACATTTGATGTTCTATGACCTGAAAGTAGTTTAAGAATAGCAAAGTGACGGAGAAATTAGACAAGATGAAACAATTTTGTCATGCAATGTATTTTAATACTAAAACAGAAAGATTATTTTCTTACATGAATGACTGTTTGTTTGAACATATTTCTTACATTTCCTAGCCTATACAGCATTCTAATATGGGTAGGTAAGAGAAGAAGAAACAACAGACATCATGATCTCTGGATCTTAAAATAAGCCCAAAAAACTATGCTTTTGTTAGCCCCTGCTAACATCATCAGAGTGTAAAATCACAATTGGAAAAACAACAACACGCTTTTATGTGGAGACTGGAGACATTCTCCATGCTTTAGCCTTTCTTCATCTTAAACTTACCCTGGAACTCACATTTTGAGGACAAATATATATCTATATATCTATCTATGTCATTCATATACAGCCACACAAACATATTTTTGCTGATATGTGAAAAGGAAAGGAGCCTATTATAGATCTATTTTTTGGCCTTATCAGCTAGACATACCCTTATGGGATTTGAACCAGTAGCCTTCTGCATGCAAGGCAGGATATTAACCTTTAAGCCACAAGCTCACCTGTCCTTATTTTCAGGAGTAAAACTGTCCTTATTTTCAGGAGTAAAACACAGTTCAAGGCAAAAATTCAGCTAGATACAAAGTTCATGAAAAAGCAAACAAATACAAAAGTCACGTAGCAGAAACGTTCTAAGAGTTCTCTGAATTCTCGAGGCACGAGAGCAGCAGCTAGTCCCAGAGTTTTCAACTCCCACTTGCCTGACAATGCTGAGTTGAAATCCAAAGGCACAGAGCAGAGGCTTCAAAGCAGGAACCACAAAGCCACACAAACCACACAGATAAACATCCACAGTTTGCCTCTCTTCCCTTTTGTAACTGTAGCCCTCATTATGGGAACCACACCCAGCCCTCATTCTGTGGACCACACCCAAACACAGGTGACACCATAATCACCGTTGATAATCCCTTAATGGAGCCCTACATTGCATTGCTCTATGGCTATGCATATTGATTATTTGTTCAGCATCTGATTCCAAAGAAGAGAGGCTATCCGACGGGCTGCCTGCTAAATCCCCTGGGCTGTCTGCCAGTTCCTGTGCACTGTCTGCCAAATCCTGTGAACCATCTGCCTCATCCTCTGGGCTGTCTGCCACGTTTTCCTGGCTGTCAGCCAGGCTTTCACAATCACTCTGTGACGCATCTCTCACATATGTGGGGACAACACCTGGCCCAGGCCCAAACAGAACAGTATGTATGTATGTATGTATGCATGCATGCATGCATGTATGTATCTTTTCTGTCGAATCACCCTGGTATACCCAAATATGGCTTTCCTTTTTGCTTCTCGGCTCCAACCAGGGCCATATCCAAGGCAGTAAAGTTTTGGAATATGGTGTGGCCAATCCTCTACTTTCCAGTTTTACAAAAAAGGGTTAATGTACATAAGAGGAAAACAAACTTGAAATATTCAACTCTTTAATAGGTACTTTGCTGGAAATGGTTGCTCTTGCTGAAATAATTCTAATTAGGAAAATATATTCATACTCATGTGAACTAATATTCTCCCCAGTATTCATATTTTTGTATGGAGAAATTTTGAATAAATGGTTTGCATTTATCCAATGAAGCTTCAAGACATGTTTATAGAAAAATATGCAGTGCAAACAGGGTAGAACTTCAAATAGCTTTCTATTTGGTGAAAAAAAAATGCAGAACCTTTTTTAAATTATTGAGCTGCTGTTGCACAAAAATAACCCAACCGTATTACTAAAAATGAAATATGATATCATTTCTTTCCAACTCTTGAAACTCATCTTGCAACATTTTGGCATTATCTGTTTTTACCATTTAAACCTGTTCTTAGGGGGAAATTATATGTTTAAAAAATATGTAAAAGCAATATTTTTGTAGGAGTTGTTTATAAACAAAGGGTGCAAAGGAAAGATCTGAGATTGTGGTTCATTATAAAATTTGAACCCAAATATTTCATATTTAACAATGTTAAGAAAACGTCTAATTCCTATTTGAAACTTGGGGCCTCTGCCTGCCAGCACAGAAATATAGAAATATTAATATGTTTAAATGTGTTTTCTTAAAAAGATTATCACAGAGACAGAAAAAAAAGGTTTGCCATCACTGGTATAGGACCTCTTGATTGACCAGGGGGGTTGGGCCAGAAGATCTCCAAGGTCCCTTCCAACTCGGTTCTGATTGATTGACAGTAACCTGGTGGAAAAACTTTACAATCCATATTTTAATGTTTCAATTTGGCTAAAATTGTTGAATTTGTTGCCCAGCTATCACATTCAAGCTGCCCTTGAAAGAACATGAACTGACTGCATGTCTGACCCGGTTTAATTGAAGTAACTGTCAACATTAATTGCAAGGAACAACTTTATGATTTGGGCTGGAGGACATGAGACCTTTAGTTGAATGTTCACTTAAAAAGTATGCCTTCAAAACTATGCACTCTTTCATCTCTTAGGTACAGTTTTGCTAGGCATGCACTGTGCATGTGCATAGGAGCTAGATCCTATCTTTTAATACTTTCCATGACTACTCTATGTTTCACAGCAAGTATGGAGAGTATTCTCATGTTATGCTCAACAACATTGCCCTTGTGAGGAAAGACTAATATTACATAACCTCCAACCACATGTGAAAGCTTCCACACAGAATTGGCAATAGCAATAGTACATAGACTTATATACCATTTTTCAGTGCTTTGCATCCCTCTCGAAGCAGTTTCCAGAGTCAGCGTATTGCCCCCAACAATTTGAGTCTTCATTTTGCCAGCCTCGGAAGGATGGAAGTCAACCTTGAGCCTAGTGAGATTTGAACTGCCAAATTGCAGGCAGCTGGCAGTCAGCAGAAGTAGCCCGCAGTACTGCACTCTAACCACTGTGCCACCCAGGCTCAACTAGTTGCGGCCCTATCTGGACTGGGACTCACTGCTCACAGTCACTCATGCCCTCATCACCTCGAGGCTCGACTACTGCAATGCTCTCTACATGGGGCTACCTCTGAAAAGTGTTCGGAAACTTCAGATCGTGCAGAATGCAGCTGCGAGAGCAATCATGGGCTTTCCCAAGTATGCCCATGTTTTACCAACACTCCGCAGTCTGCCGATCAGTTTCCGGTCACAATTCAAAGTGTTGGTTATGACTTATAAATCCCTTCATGGCATCGGACCAGAATAACTCCGGGACCGCCTTCTGCCGCACAAATCCCAGCGACCGGTTAGGTCCTGCAGAGTTGGCCTTCTCCGGGTTCCGTCGACTAAACAATGTCATTTGGCTGGACCCAGGGGAAGAGCCTTCTCTGTGGCGGCCCCGGTCCTCTGGAACCAACTCCCCCCAGAGATCAGAATTGCCCCCACCCTCCTTGTCTTTTGTAAACTTCTCAAAACCCACCTCTGCCGTCAGGCATGGGGGAATTGAAATATCTTCCCCAGGCCTATATAATTTATGTATGGTGTGTTGTGTGCATGTTTTTAAATTATGGGTTTTTAACTTCGTATTATTAGATTTGTATTGTACATTGTTTCTATCACTGCTGTAAACTGCCCCGAGTCTACGGAAAGGGGCGGCATACAAATTTAATAAATAAACCAACCAACCAACCAACCAACCAACCAACCAACCAACCAACCAACCAATCAATCAATCAATCAATCAGGTTTACATGTTAGACTTAATATGAGATATTTATATGCAATCTCATTTCACAGGTCCCATATTTTTAATATTTGTATGTCAGAGATGGAAGTTTGAGTACAGATTTGTGATCCTTCTCAGCATATCTTTCTAAACCTTATTTCCAGCTTTCAAACCCTTTTACTAAACTATGGAGTAGAGGAATCCAAATTTCCTATTCTAGAAAATGCCCATGTTTAAAACAAAACCAGAAATGGATCTTGACTCAGTGATTCTTGTCCCCACATCAAGTTAATAATTACCATGCCTCTCTTTTCACAATGTCATTTTTTACACAACTGTGATGTCTTTTTAGATTGAAAATTATAGTTAATATAATGGGCCACTAATCAGCTACTTCAAGTTTCAAATAACCATTAGAATTTGAATGGGAAATCCATGCAGTGTAATGTACAACTATAGCCATCAATAATTAGAACAGTATGTTTCAAATGGAAAGTTAATAAAAAGGAAATATGGACAAATTAGAAAATTTCTCTGCTTTTAATCTTTGCGTTTATGGTGCATCAATATCTGATGATAGTATTATATGGAATTACAGTGGTACCTCGGTACTCGAACGCTTTGGTTCTCGTACATTTCGGATAACGAACAAAATTTTCGGCAAAAATTTGCTTCGGTATCTGAACAAAAATTCGGATACCAAACAGCCAGAGAAAATTTTGTTCATTATCCGAAATGTTACCGCTGGGGGCTGCTGCAATCCCAGAAGCTTCAGGGGGCTGAGGAGCTCTATAAGAGCTCCAAGCTGCAGGAAGGGTGGGGGCTGCTGCAATCCCGGCAGCTTTGGGGGGCTCCTTTCCTCATTGCTTCCTCTTATTACCTGTAAGCAGATGCAAAAACTTTCTCCTTCCAGGTGGCGGCAACGGCGGTGGCTTCCCTTCAAGTAGCAACAGAGCCGGGAACATCATACGATGAAGAGAAGCCACCGGAGCCATCTCAGCAGTTGCCGCCGCTCCAGCAGCTTCCCTTCATTATGTGACATTCCCGGCGCTGTTGCTCCTCGAAGGGAAGCCGCCGCTGTTGCAGCTGCCGGGAAGGAGAAAGATTTTGCAGCTACTTACAGGTAATAAGAGGAAGCAATGAGGAAAGGAGCCCCCCGAAGCTGTCGGGATTGCAGCAGCCCCCACCCTTCCTGCAGCTTGGAGTACCGAATTTATTTATCCCATTGGAAATAAAGAAAATAGATTTAATTGGTTCCCAACGAGTTAACAGGGGCTGGGAACCAATTAAATCCATTTCCATTATTTCCTATGGGATAAATAAATTCGGTACTCGACCAAATCGGTTCTCGACCACACTTCTGGAACGAATTGTGGTCTGGTACCGAGGTACCACTGTATCTAAAAAATGAAGAGAAAGAGGGAGGGAGGAAGCTTTTTGAATGATCAGGAAAGACAATGTATGCATGTGAAATGCCCAATTACTACAGGTTAATGTAAAAATTAAAAGCCTTAGTCAATTCCTGCAGAAATGAAGTACTATATGCCCACAACTCCAAGGAACAGCAAAATGTGGTTTAAAAGATTTCACAGCAATGTAATTGACAAGGACACAGTCAAGTCCCATTTAAAAATTAAAACACAAAATAAGGGGATTTTTTATTTATGTTGGGAATTATTACTCATTGTGGCATGCAGCTTCTTTGCACAGAATTGTATTAATTTCCATCAGCTTTTGGTTAGACTGCTCTGATTGGTTTTGAACACCAGATCTGTTCAGGTTTCCTTGTTTGACTTCTCCAATGCTTTTCTGTGACTTGGATTTGGATGATCTATAAGAAGTTTGTAGACTTTTTGATCTTTCCATATTTGTTCCTCTTTCACTTAGCACCTTGATAAAGTCATTGCTTCTTTGGATATGTGAGCGCTAATTTATTTGAAGTGTGGAGACTGTGACGGGGTAGTCAAAGCTCACAGTTTTTGGACACAGGTATGCACTGAATAGAGTATTGATGAGTGTGGCTCCACTATTTTTTTTTATTTATTTATTTGTTTGTTTGTTTGTTTGTTTGTTTGTTTGTTTGTTTGTTTAGTTAGTTAGTTAGTTAGTTAGTTAGTTAGTTAGTTAGTTAGTTAGTTAGTCCAATACACAATGAGTGTTTTAGTGGGTATATATCTATATACACATAGTAAAATGCATGACGAAGGTTTATTTATTTATGTATTTATTTATTTATTTATTTATTATCTATCTATCTATCTATCTATCTATCTATCTATCTATCTATCTATTTATTTATTTATTGGGTTTGTATGCCGCCCCTCTCCGGAGACACTTTATAGAGGAGATACTCATAGTAAAATATATCTAAGAAATAATAGAAAATAAGATATAGTAATAGAACATATCAATGAAAGAATAGAAGAAGAGATATAGGAATAGAAGAAAGGAATAGAAAATATAGGAGAGCAATAGGACAGGGGACGGAAGGCACTCTAGTGCACTTGTATTTACCAAACAGAATGGGGAAAAATAACACTTAGCAATAGCACTTAGATTTATATCCTACTTTACAGTGTTTTACAGCTCTCTTTAAGTGTTTTACAGAGTCAATGTATTGCCCCCAACAATCTGGGTTTTCATTTTATCCACCTCGGAAGGATGGAAGGCTGAGTCAACCTTGAGCCTGGTGAGATTCAATCTACCAAATCGCAAGCAACCAGCAAGCAGCAGGAATAGCTTGAAGTATTGTACTGTAACCACTGTGCCATCATGGTTCACGATGGCTCATTATTCACTCCTGTATTAAACAAAAAACCAATAGTGTGAAGTGAAAGGTGATGCTTTTCTCACTTCATTCTGCACAGACAAGCTTTATAGGGCAGGAAGAGAAAAAAAGTCAGTTTCCTGGTTTCCTCCTTATGGACAAGCAGATCATGTTGAAAGTGAAGATGCTGAAGGGATAAAGTCCTATCCTGATGCCACCTAAATTAGTAGGTGATATCAATAAGTCAATTTAAAAATCATTCTTAGTTTGTTCTATAGATTTGGTATACTCAGTTGTCGCTGATCTCCCTTATCGACTTATCAAATATTTTTAAAATAATAATAATAATAATAATAATAATAATAATAATAATAATAATAATTTATTAGATTTGTATGCCACCCTTCTCCGAAGACTCGGGGCGGCTCACAACAATGATAAAAACAATATTATAATGGCACAAATCTAATATTAAAAAACTAAAAACCCTATCATAATTAAAAACCAAACAGCACATACATACCAAACATAAATTATAATAAGCCTGGGAGAAAGATGCCTCAAATCCCCCATGCCTGGCAGTATAGGTGGGTCTTAAGTAGTTTACAGAAGACAAGGAGGGTGAGAGCAGTTCTAATCTCCGGGGGGAGTTGATTCCAGAGGGCCGGGGCCGCCACAGAGAAGGCTCTTCCCCTGGGGCCCGCCAGATGACATTGTTTAATCAACGGGACCCAGAGAAGGCCAACTCTGTGGGACCTTATCGGCCGCTGGGATTCATGCGGTAGCAGGCGGTTCCGGAGGTACTCTGGTCCAATGCCATGTAGGGCTTTAAAGGTCATGACCAACACTTTGAATTGTGACCATAAACTGATTGGCAGCCAATGCAGGCCACGGAGTATTGTAGATACGTGGGCGAATCTGGGAAGCCCCACGATGGCTCTCGCGGCCACGTTCTGCACGATCTGGAATTTCCGATATTGAAAACAACTCTTAGAGTATCCCAAAGTTGCTTTTTCAAAAGGCAACTGGTTGTTTCACTTCTCATCTAAAATGTTTAAGTTCTGAACTGAATGGTGGAGGATGGAAATACAGTGGCACCTCTACCTAAGAACACCTCTATTTAAGAACTGTTCTAGATAAGAACCGGGTGTTCAAGATTTTTTTGCCCCTTCTTAAGAACCATTTTCTACTTAAGAACCCGAGCCTGGAAAAATTTCCCAGGAAATTTGAGAGCGGCACAAAGGCCTGGCCAGTTTCCTGCCATTCCCCCTGGTTTTCTCTCTCTGGTGCAGTGTATGGGAGGCAGCCTCGTGCCAGGTGTATGGGAGGCATGTGCTCCTCCTCGCCACCTCAGAGTCCCTCTTTTTTTTAAGCCTTAAAGTTTTTGATTTTTTTGATTCCCCTCATCTCACTTTCTTCCTTCGGCAGCGACTGTTCTCCTCTTTTTCCTCCTCTTCCTCCCACCCAAATTCCGAGCATTTATTTCTTTCCTAATGAGTTTGTATGCATTATTTGCTTTTACATTGATTCCTATGGGAAAAATGCTTCTACTTACAAACTTTTCTACTTAAGAACATGGTCACGGAACGAATTAAGTTCTTATGTAAAGGTACCACTGTATTTATATTCCTTGCAGTCATCTGGTCATTAGCACTCTTTCTGAGAGCCATTGAGTCTACTTGGAGGTTTATCTGTGCCTTCAGCGCCAACTGAATAATGCAAATAGATGTGGAACCTTCTTGGAACTGCTAAAAGGACTTTATTGATTCAGGAGATAGGTGATGCACTGTCCCTGCCCCCAGTAGTGGGCTACTAGCCAGAACATCTAATTGGGCTTGCCTCTGTGGCTCCATGAGTTCAAGCGGAATTATGTTTCTGCACCTGTGCAGGTAGCAAAATCATGCTTGGAGATGCAGGTTCACCCATGTTCCAGTGACGTTTTTTGCTTTCATGTATGCGGAAATACCAGTCAATAGTATTTGGAATACATTTTTAAATGTTCAGTTGACTGGATTTCATGTTTAATGAATAAAAGAAATGATGAGGAGGAGGAGGGAGGAGGAGGAGGAGGATAAATAGTTAATATCTAAATTATGTACACACTTTGAAAATATATGTACTTATATAAATGCATACCTATCATGCTAATCTATTTTGGGTTATGCAACATTGTATAAGACACAAAAAAAGGAAACCAGAGCTGTAAGTGTACTTTTCTTTGCTTAGATCTGATTGATTTAAAAATATAAGGAGAAAAGACAGGGAAGAATTAATGGACCGTAACAGAGAAAGACTGGAAAAAATGATTGGTCCATAATGGGTCAGAGGGAGGGAAGAGCTAAGCAACAGTCTTCTGTTTCTGAATGACTACTGGACTTGACAGCAAGGGTGTCCACAAGGATGGAAGAGAGATAAACAATGATAATTGTTAGATCCTACAGGGCAAGCAGTAAGCATGTCTTAAGCCCTTCTATAAAATTCTAATCTCAGAGACCACATTTCTTTTCCTGACCACTGCAAGATTGATTGATTGATTGATTGATTGATTGATTGATTAGATTTGTATGCCGCCCCTCTCCGTAGACTCGGAGCGGCTCACAGCATACAATAAGACAATTCGCAACAAATCTAATAAATTTAAAAAACATTAAAAAAACCATTATTAAACCAGTCATATACACAAGATGCTCTCCTGCACTTGGCAAATTGAAATAGGAGACATTTATGGACATTATAATACAATCAAAACAATGTCAGCTGGCAGGGCCTTGGATTAGAGCCTTCTCTGTGGCAGCTCCAACCCCTTTGGAATCAACTGCTTCTAGAGATATGTACTATCTCCACCCTACCCCTCTTCCGGAAATCCATTAAAATTTGGTTTTCCAGCAGGCCTGGAATTAAGAATGACTGTGTGTATGTATTGCTTTTTAGATTTTTTATGTATTTTATAGCATTGTTGTTTTATTGCTGTTGTATTTATTATTGCTTTTAGTATTTATGATTATTGTTAGCTACCCTAAGTCCTGTTGGAGTGGGCTGAATATAAATATTTATTTATTTATTAGATTTGTATGCCGCCCCTCTCCATAGACTCGGGGCGGCTCACAACACAATAAAACAGTTCATGGCAAATCTAATAATTTACAATTTAAAATATTTTTAAAACCCCATTATTAAGCAGACATACATACAAACATACCATACATAAATTATATAGGCCCGGGGGAAATATCTCAGTTCCCCCATGCCTGACGACAAAGGTGGGTTTTGAGGAGTTTACGAAAGGCAAGGAGGGTAGGGGCAGTTCTAATCTCTGGGGGAGCTGGTTCCAGAGAGCCGGGTCCGCCACAGAGAAGGCTCTTCCCCTGGGGCCTGCCAACCGACATTGTTTAGTTGACGGGACCTGGAGAAGGCCCACTCTGTGGGACCTAATCGGTCGCTGGGATTTGTACAGCAGAAGGCGGTCTCGGAGATATTCTGGTCCAATGCCATGAAGGGCTTTATAGGTCATAACCAACACTTTGAATTATGACCGGAAATTGATCGGCAACCAATGCAGACTGCGGAGTGTTGGTGTAACATGGGTATACCTGGGGAAGCCCATGACTGCTCTCGCAGCTGCATTCTGCACGATCTGAAGTTTCCGAACACTTTTCAAAGGTAGCCCCATGTAGAGAGCATTACAGTAGTCAAACCTCGAGGTGATATGGGCATGAGTGACTGTGAGCAGTGAGTCCCGGTCCAAATAGGGCCGCAACTGGTACACCAAGCGAACCTGGGCAAACGCCCCCCTTGCCACAGCTGAAAGATGGTTCTCTAATATGAATGAATGAATGAATGAATGAATGAATGAATGAATGAATGAATGAATGAATGAATGAATGAATGAATCTTGGATGAAGATGTAAAGTCTATCACATGCATACTTTTCTAATGAAATTTAAGGTATAACAAAGTAAGGTGAAAGCAAAACAATATTAACAGAGGAGTATTGTTAGGAATCCAATCAATTGTCCATTTCACTCTGAATTAGCACTGGCTTTGCACCAAGTATCTGTTCTAAGTTTTATTCCCGGAACAACTATTTTTCTGGGCTACATTTTGCAAAGAGCATAGAGTGAAATGTGATTTCTCTCCTCCTCCAAAACTAGATTCAGTGTCATTGTTCCCTTGGCATCTTTGTGCCTGTACTTGCGCTGCTATCATTTAACTTTCTGGCTGAGTAGTTGTTATCCTTTATAAATTAGTTGCATCAGTCACATGCTAGGCAATCAAGGGTCACATACTAAACAAAATGGCAATCACCCATCCGCTAACAGGGTTTGCATGATGAAGCTCAAGAACAATTAATCTACAGTGTATGCTCCGCACACATATAAGTCCTGAAAATCAGTGTCCACTTGAGAAGAGGCAGATCTATTGCTCTTCTGTTCCCATCAATTTGCCAGAACAAATGGAATTACATTCTCAGTGCACTTTTAATTTCTTTATACAGTTGAACTTGGTCAAAATTCTGCCTACACTGTTGTCATTTTCCTCCACTAACTATGCCTGTTATATAAAAAATTGAAGTAATTACCATAATTGCTTGGGCTGCAGGAAAACAGTAGCTGTATATATGAAGTTAGGAAGGAAAATGAATCTTTTACTTTTTTTATAGTAGTATGTGTTGTGGTTAGCTCTGGCCCAGCTCCTGCCCCAAGGACTGTGGACGTGGGGGAGACATCCACATGCTGCAGGCCTGCGTTGCCCCTGGTGGAATCTGATGATGAAGGCTCCTCTGACCAAGAAGACATGAGTGACACGGAGGATGAGAGTGTGGCAGACAGCTCAGAAGGAGATCAATTATCTAGCTCCTCCTTGGATTCAGAACAAGAGTTAATGATACAGCCACGCATGCGGAGAGCGATGCATAGGCAACAACAACTGAGAAATTATTATCAAAGAAAATGAGGCCACCTGTGGTTGGGTGGGGCTGTGGTGATTAGTGAGGCTGCTATAAATAGCATCCTGTGGGTTTGGCCATTGTGGAGGATTATCTGATCGTTGTGTGTCGTGACTGCTTTACTGACTTTGACCTTTTGTGTGCTGATTTTTCCCCGCTTTGAAACTAAACCAGAGCAAAGTGTGTTTCACTTTGTGAAAGAAGAAGGGCTATGAATTGCCTCACAGCTGCAAGCTAAGTATCTCAGAACTGATAAGGAACTTGTACAAATTATCAGTTTGTTTGGAGACGAGTCTACCAGAGAGCCCGACAGAACAGTATGTGGGATAGAAAAGAAATCTTCATTTATGTAAGCTAAAACCCACTTCAATTTTATTTGCTGGCATGAGGCATTGTGAAAGTATTCTTCAAATGTTTATAGGCATCTAAATTTGCTAAATGTTGAAATAAAACTTCCAAATCTTTGCACTTGTCAGAAAGACTCTCCAAAAGAGGAAGTGCAGTGTGCATAGGGCGTTGTTTAAAAAGCAATTCAGTCACTTTGAAGATGGAATTAGAAGTATCAGGAATGTTTCGTTTTCAAAGGAACTCACATGTAAAACATGCAGTGCATTAAAAACAACCCGTTCTGTATCTCGTTCACATTTGAATTACATGTTTGATAGACACCCAGAGATAAGAATTAAAAAGAAATCTGATTAAGAGCAAGAAGGGAAACAAAATAAAAATCAATTTTTTAAAAAAACTTACAGAAATAACTCGGGCTTACATAAAGCTAGCATTTATAGTTGTTACTGTGTTCATCCTCATCCTCATCCAAAATAGGAATAGAGCCAATATTTGTAAATGTAGATTATGCAACCAAGTACATTGTTCTGGACTCAGCAATTTTTAGCATAATCATTTGGGACATATGTTCTGCCAAAGCCATCAATCATACCACATTTATGCTGCTTCCACAATCTGCTTAGTTCCTCTCCTTCTGTTGTTTATTTTAAAAAAGAGAGAGTAGGAAGGAATAGCAATCACCCTTTCCTTAAAGTTCATCTTCTTTCTTCACATTACAAATCTGCTCCTTTCTGTTTTATGAGGTGGCTTCCTTGCTGTAATTGTAATTGCAATCAACATCTCAATCACATACATACTCAATCACATATATACTAAATGCTGTGTGTCCAGAATAGGACCCATTTTCAGATACTAATTTTAAGTCAGATGAATACATTGGGCTTTATTTTATTGAATTAGTAATATATAAATCCATAAAAGTGTATTTCCCTACTCTCCAACATCTACCATGTTCTTTTAAAACAAAAAAAAAATGCCAAGAGGTATGTGTGATATCAAAACTTTATAGCGAATCTGTAAATAACCCACTGTTTATGCTATTTAATTCAAATTAGCAAGTTTCTGGTTTGTTTTTTTTTAAGCAGCAAGATGAAAAGTAAATGTTCCCAAACTGGCATGATACCAATGTGAAAGACAGTTTTGGTAAAGATTTAAGCAAGATTGACTTTCTTAGGGACAAAATTTCTTTTGGCTGCTCTGTCCATTTTCCCCACTGACATTCTCAACTACAACTCTAATATTTCTATTTATTTTATTTTATTTTATTTTATTTATTTATTCATTTGTCCAATACACAAATAAATAGGAAGAAAAATAGACATGTAGTAATATATATATAAGGGTAAAGTGAACTTAGAGGAGAGGATATATGAAAGAAAATATATATGATAAGTGAGAGAAAGGAAAGACAATTGTCCAGACAGATGAGCAGTAGTCTAGGATGGGTCTGGCAAAAGTTTTGTAGGCTCTTGTGAGTAGTGTGAGATATATATAAGGGTATATATATAGTGTCCTCTTCTAGTCCTCTTCTTCCATTACTTGAACTGCACATATCAAGAGCAGTAACACTTAGACTTATATATTGCTTCACTGTGCGTTACAGCCCTTTCTAAGTGGTTTACAAAGTCAGCATATTGTTCCCAATAATCTGGGTCCTCATTTTAGCCACCTTGGAAGAATGGAAGGATGAGTCAAGCTTGAGATGGTGAGAATCAAACTGCTGAACTGCTAGCAGCCAGTGATCAGCAGAAGTAGTCTCCAGTACCGCACTCTAACCACTGCAGCACCACAGCTCTGTCTCTTATTTATTTACTTATTTATTCATTTTTATTTGTCAAGTACATATTGGTAATATACAAAAATATAATATAGTTTATATGCATAAGATGGCCACTGATAAGAGGGAACAGTAGGACAGGGATGGTAGGCACTCTTGTGTGCTTACGCACATCCCTTACTGATCTCTTAGGAATCAGGCGAGGTCAACAGTGGACAGTCTAAAGATAAAGTTTTGGGGGTTTGGTGATGAAACCAAAGAGTCAAGTAGTGAATTTCAGCCATTAACCACTCCATTGCTGAAGTCCTATTTTCTACAGTCAAGTTTAGGGTGGTTCACTTTGAGTTTGTATCTTGTGGTTGAAGTTGAAGTAATCATTGACAGATAGGATACTAGAAACATAGAAGCATAAAAGACTGACGGCAGAAAAAGACCTCATGGTCCATCTAGTCTGCCCTTATACTATTTTTTTTATTTTATCTTAGGATGGATCTATGTTTATCCCAGGCATGTTTAAATTCAGTTACTGTGGATTTACCAACCACGTCTGCTGGAAGTTTGTTCCAAGGATCTACTACTCTTTCAGTAAAATAATATTTTCTCATGTTGCTTTTGATCTTTCCCCCAACTAACTTCAGATTGTGTCCCTTTGTTCTTGTGTTCACTTTCCTATTAAAAACACTTCCCTCCTGGACCTTATTTAACCCTTTGACATATTTAAATGTTTCGATCATGTCCCCCCTTTCCCTTCTGTCCTCCAGACTATACAGATTGAGTTCATTAAGTCTTTCCTGATACGTTTTATGCTTAAGACCTTCCACCATTCTTGTAGCCCGTCTTTGGACCCGTTCAATTTTGTCAATATCTTTTTGTAGCAGATAATTTTATGAGCTATGCTTAAGTCATCCCAAAGGTGACGTATTGTAGTTCTAAGCTTTCTCAGCCTAGGATTTCAAGTCTGGTTGCATAAGGCATTCTGTTGTGAGCACAGGAGTGGAGGGCTCTTCTAGTAAAGTATCTCAGAACATGTTCTAATGTATTTATGTCTGATAAGCGTATGGGTTCCAGACAGATGAGCGGTATTCAAGGTTTGGTCTGGCAAATGGTTTGTATGCTCTGGTTAGTAGTGTGATAATACTGGAAAAGAAGCTACATAAGATTAGGTTAACAACTCTTGAAGCCTTTTTGGCGAGGTTTTTGTAGCGGGCTTTGTCACTTAGGTAATTTGATATGAGTATTCCAAGATCTTTGATAGAGTGAGGGCCATCTGCAAAGTCTTGTCTATTCAGCATGTATTTGGTGTTCTGAGTCTTTTTGTCAATGTGCAGGACAGAGCATTTGTTGGTTGAGATTTGGAGTTGCCAGATGTTTGACCATTCTGTTACAGAGTCAAGATTAATGTTGCGTACTTCCCCCATTAAGTTTCTTATTAAATGAAAATTGAGGGATGAACATAGAATACTGATTGTAAATAAATAAGGTTTCCCCCTCCCCTTATCTGCATTACGAATTAAATATTTTTTGTTTTCTTGGATTAGAAGACCTCCAAGGTCCCTTCCAATTCTTATGTTCTATCTTCTTCCTATCTGCACTGAATCACATTCACTATTTAAAAAAGAAAAAACTGTATGTCCAACCATATTTAGATTAATGTTCAGAAACTATACTTGACTTATTAATATTGATTGTTTCTTCATTGCTCATTTGACCCCTATGACAATCATTAAGTGTTGTACCGCATGATTCTTGACAAATGTACCTTTTTCTTTTATGTACGCTGAGAGCATATGCACCAAGACAAATTCCTTGTGTGTCCAATCACACTTGGCCAATAAAATTCTATTCTATTCTATTCTATTCCATCCTATTCTATTCTATTCTTAGAGAAAGATAAAATAAAGATGGTATTGCTTTTCTTTCACATGCCAGCTTCCTACAGAGAGAACTTTTGTCCGTCTTGTATATAGATGTTATTTTAGTTACAGAAGATGATTCTTAAGCATTTCACATCATTACAGCATACATCTTTATAGGTTATAGGGTATAAAAAATAAGGAAACAATCAGCTTCTGTTTGGGAAGAAACATGAAACTGCATTTGCGTGACAGGATTCAAAACAATCAATGACAACAATAGGAGAACTGTTATGATGGATTCCAAAGACATCCTGTCTTTGGGTGGAATAATTAATCATCTTTGTTCCATGGCAGCTTTCTGACAGAAATAAATTGTATACAATGTTCAGTATTAAGGTCACACATAATAAAGTGCTTTTGCTGAGTGAAAATTGTATTCAGCCTTAACAACAGAATGATTGCATGTTATGAGCTAGACAACTCATTTAAGCATAAGGAGTTGCTGAAGATATGTCATTCAAAATTATGACACTTTAATTCCAGAACCTTTTACCTTGCTTTTAACATGGTTAATAAAAACCCAGTTGGTAATAGGTGACATAAGCTATTTAAAGAACTTTCATATGTTTTCTATTTAGTGTTCTGTTTTTTTCATATGTAATAATTAGAATCAGCCCATTCCTATATATACCTGCTCCCTAAACAAATAGTGCTGTATTTTCCACCAAGTATTTAAAAAAACACACACACATCTGCAACTGGGAATGTTAATCCCACCCAAGTCACCTCAAGGTGCAGCTACAGCAAAGTTCTCTCCCCCCTATGGTTGAGATTCTCCCCCTGAGAATCGGCGCAATGTCATCAGAGTGGGGTCTGGGAAGGCTTGAAGAAATGTTATGATTTAAATTTTGAGTTAAGTCTTAACAAAAAAGAATCAGACTTCTATAAGGCCTGGGAGAAATGGTATCAGTGGATATCTAGAATACGAAACAACTAAAAATCTGTCTAAAAATCAACAAATCTGAGTTCAATTCTACTGTTATACTTACACAATTACTAAAAAAATCTAATCATATGTTAATCCTAACTCTTACATCTTTCACTATTTTCATTTCCTATATTTACTGCTCAATAAAAAAGATAAATCGTTAAACTCAAGGTCTGCTATTGATGCAGACATCTCCCTCCCTACCCCACTTCCATCTTTTTATCCAAACCCTACCCCTCTAAATACTTTTTTTTTTAAAGTACAAGCTTTTACTAACCTAAATATATTATATACCCGACAGAATTACAGTAGGACTAATTATACTTAAATGTTTTGAATAGACTTATCGAGCAACATAAGATATAGATAATAAAGATGCTCATTGCAATATAAACTAAGAGCAAAACATGAATAGAACTAATGTAATAATGTGAATCGTTGTATACTAATGTATATATATATATATATATTAAGGAATATAATGGATCTTTGTAATTTTTTCGCAATTCTTATTCTCAAACCAATATAAATGTATTTTCCTTTCCCCTCCTCTCCCCTCCTTTTGATTTTGTACTCCCCTCTTCCTCTTTCATTAAATTAATAAATTTTACTTTTTTAAGTCTTAGGGGTCTGTGACCATGGTCTATGACCACAAAAGGTATATAAAGGGGATCTGTGATGAAGAAAAGATTGAGAATAACTGATGTAAATTGTAATCCAGCAGACGTGGTTGGTAAATCCACAGTAACTGAATTTAAACATGCCTGGGATAAACATAGATCCATCCTAAGATAAAATACAGGAAATAGTATAAGGGCAGACTAGATGGACCAAGAGGTCTTTTTTCTGCCGTCAATCTTCTATGTTTCTATGTTTCTATATCCATCCGAAGATAAAATACAGGAAATAGTATAAGGGCAGACTAGATGGACCATGAGGTCTTTTTCTGCTGTCAATCTTCTATGTTTCTATATCCATCCTAAGATAAAATACAGGAAATAGTATAAGGGCAGACTAGATGCACCATGAGGTCTTTTTCTGCCATCAATTTTCTATGTTTCTATATCCATCCTAAGATAAAATGCAGGAAATACTATAAGGGCAGACTAGATGGACCATGAGGTCTTTTTCTGCTGTCAATCTTCTATGTTTCTATATCCATCCTAAGATAAAATGCAGGAAATAGTATAAGGGCAGACTAGATGGACTATGAGGTCTTTTTCTGATGTCAATCTTCTATGTTTCTATATCCATCCTAAGATAAAATACAGGAAATAGTATAAGGGCAGACTAGATGGACCATGAGGTCTTTTTCTGCTGTCAATCTTCTATGTTTCTATATCCATACTAAGATAAAATACAGGAAATACTATAAGGGCAGACTAGATGCACCATGAGGTCTTTTTCTGCCATCAATTTTCTATGTTTCTTTATCCATCCTAAGATAAAATGCAGGAAATAGTATAAGGGCAGACTAGATGGACCATGAGGTCTTTTTCTGCCGTCAATCTTCTATGTTTCTATATCCATCCTAAGATAAAATGCAGGAAATAGTATAAGGGCAGACTAGATGGACCATGAGGTCTTTTTCTGACGTCAATCTTCTATGTTTCTATATCCATCCTAAGATAAAATGCACAAAATAGTATAAGGGCAGACTAGATGGACCATGAGGTCTTTTTCTGCCGTCAATCTTCTATGTTTCTATATCCATCCTAAGATAAAATACAGGAAATAGTATAAGAGCAGACTAGATGCACCATGAGGTCTTTTTCTGCTGTCAGTCTTCTATGTTTCTATGTTTCTCCGCATGAGGCTGTCCTTGAAAATTATTCAGAAGTTTCTAGTGCTCTGGAATGCAGCAGTGGAGACAGTGGTTGAACATCCACCTGATATCTCTCTTCCATGCGCTGCACTAATTGCCAGACTGCAATTACATTTTATTTCTCTTATCCAATGACACTGGGCAGCTTACAACATAAGCTGTTCCAAGGTGTGGTTCAATGCACCAGTTAAGGTCTGCATGGCACAGGAACAAAGTTTCTTGAGGACTCTCAATTATTTGATTAGGTGTGTTCCAGATCCCTTCAATTAAACAGTGCTTTCTATCTCTTGCCAAGAAGTATATTTTCTCTGTCATAGCACTTGGCCTCTTCAGCTTTTTGGAAATCCACATGGCCCTCACTACTGCTGGTATTCCGTAAAGCATAGAAACATAGAAACATAAAAGACTGACGGCAGAGAAAGACCTCATGGTCCATCTAGTCTGCCCTTATACTATTTCCTGCATTTTATCTTAGGATGGATATATGTTGAAGCCTCAAATACCTGGTTGTTTTATTTACTTATTTATTTATTTACTTACTTACTTACTTACTTACTTACTTACTTACTTACTTACTTACTTACTTATTTACTTATTTATTTTATTATTTAGATTTGTATGCCGCCCCTCTCCACAGACTCGTGGCGGCTCACAACAAGACACAACAATTCATAACAAATCCAAATAACTTTAAAATATTTTAAAAAGAACCCCATTTTTCTAACAAGCACACACACAAACATACCATGCATAAATTGTACATGCCCCGGGGAGGTGTTTCAGTTCCCCCATGCCTGACGACAAAGGTGGGTTTTAAAGAGTTTACGGAAGGCAGGGAGAGTAGGGGCAGTTCTAATCTCTGGGGGGAGTTGGTTCCAGAGAGTCGGGGCCGCCACAGAGAAGGCTCTTCCCCTGGGGCCTGCCAACCGACATTGTTTAGTTGATGGGACCCGGAGAAGGCCCACTCTGTGGGACCTAATTGGTCGCTGGGATTCGTGCGGCAGAAGGCGGTTTCAGAGATATCCTGGTCCAGTGCCATGAAGGGCTTTAAAGGTCATAACCAACACTTTGAATTGTGACCTGAAATTTTCCCACACCATGCCAATTTGGTTTAGTGGTTAAGGGAGTGATGGAAAACCATTTTTTCCCTCGGGTGCCGAAAGAGCATGCACATGTGTTATCACACATGCACAAGTGCCCACACCCATAATTAAATGCCTGGGGTGGGCAAAAACAACTTCCTCCACTCCTCTGGAGGACTGTTTCCCAACTTCTGGTGGGCCCAGTAGGCTCGTGTTATGCCCTCCCCAGGCTCCAAAGGCTTCCCTGGAGCCAAGAGAGAGGGTAAAATTGTCCTCCCCCATCCCCCTGGAGGCTCTCTGGAAGCCAAAAATGACGTCCAAGTGCCTCTGTACAAGCCAAAAATCATCTGGCTTCACACACATGCACATTGGAGCTGAATTAGGGATTCTGCCGCATGAATCCCAGAGACCAGTTAGGTCCCACAGAGTTGGCCTTCTCCGGGTCCCGTCGACTAAACAATGTCTTTTGGCAAGACCCAGGGGAAGAGCCTTCTCTGTGGGAGCCCCAACCCTCTGGAACCAGCTCCCCCCAGAGATCAGAATTGCCCTCACCCTCCTTGTCTTTCGTAAGCTCCTTAAAACCCACCTCTGTCGTCAGGCATGGGGGAATTGATATATCCCATTTCCCCCCAGGTCTATACAATTTATGCATGGTATGTTTGTGTGTATGCTTTGCTTTTTTAATAAGGGGTTTTTAGTTACTTAAGTATTAGATTTGTCATTCATTGTTTTGTTATTGCTGTGAGCCGCTCCGAGTCTACGAAGAGGGGCGGCATACAAATCTAATAAAAAATAAAATAAAATAAAATAAAATGTGCCAGAAGATATGACTCCACGTGCCATAGTTTCGCATCGGGCAAGAAACCAGAAGGAAGAGTTCTAGTCCTACCTTACAATGTAAGCTGGCTGGTTGACTTTGGGCCAGGCCCTCTCTGAGATAAAGGGTGGTTGGAAAAAAAAAAGGAGTTTTAAGTTTGTCACCTGGAGTTATTTATAAAAATAAATAACAGTGGGGGGAAGGAGGGAGGGGGAGGGAGAGAGAGGAAAGGGGAGAGAGAGAGTGAGAGGGAAGGAGAAAGTGTTTGTGTGTGTGAGAGAGAGAGAATGAGAATACATGCATATCTTGTACAGTGGTACCTCTACCTAAGAACCCTTCTACTTACAAATGTTTCTAGATAAGATCTGGGTGTTCAAGAATGTTTTGCCTCTTCTCAAGAACCATTTTCCACTTACAAACCCAAGTCTCCAAAACTGTAACCAGAAAAGGCAGGGAGAAGCCTCCGTGAGGCCTCTCTAGGAATCTCCTGGGAGGAAATAGGGCTGGAAAAGGTGGGGAGAAACCTCTGTGGACCCCTCTAGGAATCTCCTGTGGTTTCTTCAATTGCAGGCATTATTTGCTTTTACATTGATTCCTAGGGGAAAAATTGCTTCTTCTTACAAACTTTTCTATCTAAAACCCTGGTTAACGAACAAATTAAGTTCGTAAGTAGTGGTATCACTGTATTGAGATGAAAGGGGCCCCTTGTTTGATCTGTCTTTGTTTATATTTGAGTATGGTGCAGAATGACCAGATTTCATCTTGTTCTCTTTCATATTGGATTTTTATGGCTCTTATATTGGGACCCACCCAGAGTCGGCTACTATTGGCTGGCACCTATATGTGTTGTAAGAGCCATGGTGGCACAGTGGTTAGAATGCTCCTTCTGTTGAATGCCAATTGCCAGGAGTTCAATAGTTTGAATCTCACCAGCTCAAGATAGACTCACACTTCCATCCATTCAAAGTTGGTAAAATGAGGAGGTTGGGGGCAATATGTTGACACTGTAAACTGCTTAGTGGAGGGTGTAAAGCATGGTGAAGTGGTATATCTAAGTCTAAATGCTACTGCTATTGATCATATGAATGGACTTTTACCAGCTATTCAGGTTCAAGGGACAGCCAGTCCTCTGAGCATGTGTGTTTAAGCCAGGAAAAAAAACACACCAATGAACACATCAGTTAAGTATGAAGTATATATCAAGTCTCAATGGTTTCAATTTAATAGCTAAGTTGCTTTGTTGAAATCAGTTTCAATATGTTTCTGTGACCACACCTACATTACAACAAAGTTGAATCCTTCCATGACTGGAAGAACATTCATCTTCAGAGGATTTATTTAGAAGATGATATCAGAGTTTTATGTTAATATTTAAACAGTGGACTCCTGTATAAAAATGGATGGTTGACATTTATGAATCCACTTTGTAAAAACTTAGAACCTAATTTTCTTTTCACAGTGTTTTATTACAGTCAATACATGAGAAGTGGAACAAATAATTCACCCCAATCCACAATCTAATTTACAGATGCAGATTCAAAGATAATCACTTGATGATATGGAGGCCTCATGAGACAAGCTACAGAATCAATTTTAAGGGATTGGTTTAAATAACTATTTCTTCCTTCTTTTATCAAAAGATATTCAATTTAGCTTTCATTATGCCTCTCTAGGGTATTGGATCCTCTCTACACTTTTTAAAAATAGCGTGAAGTCATGTCTGAGTTTCATGTTGCTCCATGAATAAGCTACTTTAGTAATCATTTCATAGAAGTTTCAGAGAACAACAGAGTTGGAAGAAAGCGTGGAGGTCATCTAGTCCAACCCCCTGCTCAAACAGGAGTGTCTATGGCTGTCCAGTCTCTTTTTAAGACACTGGACAGTCCGGAGCCCCACACTGGTGCTCCAGTGTGGGGAACCCTCAACTTCTGAGGGCAAGCCATTCTAGCAGTTGATTGTGGTCACCAATAGCACATTTCTCCTTAGCTCTAGGTCAGTGATGGCCAAACTAGGCCATGGATGCCACAGGTGGCATGCAGAGCCATATCTGCTGGCACATAGCCTAGCTCAGCTCAGCTCAGCTCTAATCTGCATGTTCATGCTGGCCAGTTGATTTTTGGCTCACATGGAGGCTATGGGTGGGCATTTTTGGCTTAAAGAGGGTATCTAGGTAACGGGGGATGGCATTTTGCCCTCTCCAGACTCCAGGGAAGCCTCTAGAGCCTGGGAGGGTAGAAAACAGCCCTACCAGGCCCAACAGAAGTTGGGACATCCAGAGGGCCTCCAGGGGAAGGGGGAGGCTGTTTTCACTCTTCCCAGGAATTGAATTATGGGTGTGGGTAGCACGCACACATGCACTTTTGATATCCATCAGAAAAAAGGTTCCCCATCACTGATCTAGGTTGCTCTTCTCTTTAATTAATTTGTAGCTATTGTTTTCTTGTCTTGCCTTTTAGTGCTTTGGAAAATAGTCCCCTGTCATTTATTTTATTTATTTATTTATTAATCAGATTTGTATGCCGCCCCTCTCCGCAGACTCGGGGCGGCTAACAACAATGATAAAAAACAACATGTAACAATCCAATTTAATAAAACAACTAAAAACCCTTATTATAAAAACCAAACATACCATACATAACTTGTAATGGCCTAGGGGAAGGAATATCCTAACTCCCCCATGCCTGGTGACAAAGGTTGGTCTTGAGTAATTTGCGAAAGACAAGGAGGGTGGGAGTCATTCTAATCTCTGGGGGGAGTTGATTCCATCTTTGTAGCAGCTCCTCAAATACTGGAAGACTGCTATCATATCTCCCCTATTCCTTCTTTCTGGCAAAAATAAAAAACAATCATTCTATATGATACCGCTGTCTCCCAGTAATGGGCAGCCAAAATTTTTGCTGCCACATTGTGAGTGTGGCTTATTTTGTGGGTGTGGCTTGATGGTCATGTGACTGGGTAGGAGTGGCTTGCCAGCCATGTGACCAGGTGGGAGTGGCTTGAACGATCATCATCGTCCAAGTGAACTGTTAAGTCCTCAACTTACAACCTCACCAGTGTCACTCTCTGGGGTGACAATTTGCTTCATGTTTCCCGCGCTTTCCATCCTGGGCTGCCCCCCTGCCTCAGGCTGGGTAGATAGGCGAATGGGTGTCGATCAGCTGTTGAGAAAAGAGGGGGGAGGATATGGCCCCCCTGCAACTCCTGCTGGTGCTGGTCCCCCGCCGCTTTCCGAGGAAGAGAAGGAGGATTGGAGGGGGGCTAGTCAGCTGGAGCTGGGCACACAGCTTCATTTCCACCAGTGGAACTGTGTTCCACTCCATCCTGTCTGCTTCCCACCCCTGCTATCTCCCCACCATAAGGCAGAAGTGGTAGAAAACAATATTCCTTTTAAAAAAACTATATTCCAATTTCTCCTAGATATTTTTACATGAACAAACCTAGCAATTCTATAATTTCTCAGTAATCCAGAAAGAGGAAGAGATTTCCACTCTAACATTATACATAAATTTTAGCTCTGCCCCTGAGGAAGACAGAAAATGGATGTCAGATATTCCACCGCTACTTGTAACGGTCTATAAAATCCCATGGGTTAACAAGTTTGAAATAGGGCAGAAAAAAGATATAAACAAAAACAAGAAATAGTAATATAACAGCTCCTTTAAAACCATCTTGAAATTTATACTATTCTTCCCTTGTCTTGGGAATAGCATAAGTCATAAATTACTAAAATTATTTTTCTCACACATGTACACATTTTTCTCCGCTCCTTGATCTGCACATATAGCTATGAATTATGCAGGCAGAAATATAACTGTTCTGCAATAAAAACATGTTGTTTTTACTGTTGTTATTCTACAGTTGTAATTTGCCTACATTTTGCAAGTTCAGCTCATATTCTACAAATCATTAAAAAAATTGATTAGTAACAGTAAAGTAATTGACTATGTTTGTGACCTGTTCAGTAAGTTAAGGTTTTTCATTTGTTAGTACTTCCAATGCATCCAGAGATTAGGATTGCCCCCACCCTCCTTGCCTTTCGTAAACTCCTTAAAACCCATCTCTGCCGTCAGGCATGGGGGAATTGAAACATCTCCCCCTTGCCCATGTAGTTTTGGTGTATGATTGATTGTGTGCTTGTTTTTATATATTGGGTTTTTTTTAATGGACTTTTAACCTAAAACTGTAATTTAGATTGCTAAATATTAGATTTGTTACTATGTACTGTTTTTACCATTGTTGTGAGCCGCCCCGAGTCTGCGGAGAGGGGCGGCATATAAATCCAATAAATCTAATCTAATCTAATAATTATTTATTATTTTATTTTATTTTTATTTATTTATCAAACATGTATAGGATAGTAGTAATCTGTAAAAACAAAAGTAAAAAGTAATGATAAAATAGGACAATAGGACAGGGATGGTAGGCACAGTGGTGCGCATATGCACGCCGGTTAAAGACCTCTTAGAAATGGGGAGAGGTTGACTGTAGATAATCTAAGGTTAAAGATTTTGGGGTTTGGGGAAGAAACCACACAGTGTATTGCTCAAGTCATATTTTTTTTAAAAAATTATGTATATATGTATATATGTATATATGTATATATGTATATATGTATATATGTATATATGTATATATGTATATATGTATATATGTATATATGTATATATGTATATATGTATATATGTATATATGTATATATGTATATATGTATATATGTATATATGTATATATGTATATATGTATATATGTATATATGTATATATGTATATATGTATATATGTATATATGTATATATGTATATATGTATATATGTATATATGTATATGTATATGTTTATGTTTATGTTTATGTTTATGTTTATGTTTATGTTTATGTTTATGTTTATTTAGATTTGTATGCCGCCCCTCTCCGCAGACTCAATCTTTATTGACAATGAATAGATAAGGAGTACATAAAATAAGGAGACTGTACAAATACAAATACATAGGAATTTATAGTTTGAAATCCTTGGAAACCTTGGAAGGATGGAAGGTTGAATCGACCTTGAACTACTCAAAATTAAACTACTGGCAGTGGGCAGAATCAGCCAGTAATACAGTACTGCATTCTAAGCATTGTGCCCCCATGTCTCTTAAAACTACACTCGTTTTACAGACTGAACCTAACCCTGTGACTTGAAAAAAACTGGCACTTTTAGCCCATATGCTTTCTGGAGCAACTTCTGCTCTATTCTTATAATTTTGTTTGCTAGAAGAATTTTCCATTTTTATGAACAATTTCTCATTTACTCTTAGCTTTGGACCAGACCAATAACATTTCTAGGAGATTTGCAAGATTTATTTCAGCTGCCATTCCTTTATGGTTGAAAAATGCCCCTTTTAATTTTTGGACTTTGCAACCTTTTTTAACCTTTCAATGATGTTTTATGTTTTCATCTCTTTTGCTCTATTTCATTTGTCACCGATTACAATGAAGTATATGTACATGCTCACTTAGGAGCTTAGTAACTCAGTATGTTAGAATGGCTGCATTTTTATTCACAAAGTAGTTTTATGACATAGATATTAAGTTTTAAGTATTTTTAGTATAGCATTTGTAACGTTTGTAACAGTCTGATCTATTTTATGTACCTCTATTAATCTTTTGGAATATGTTCATCTATTTTAATGTAAGCTTTACAAAACATATACAGTGGTACCTCTATTTATGAACTTAATTAGTTTCGTGACCAGGTTCGTAGAAAACTTTGTAAGAAGAAGCATTTTTTCCCATAGGAATCAATGTGTTGCAAATAATGTGTTTGTTTTGGGAAACCACAGGGAGGGTGGAGGCCTTGATTCGTCCCAGGAGGTTCCTAGAAAGGCCCCATGGAGGCTTCTCCCCACCTTTTCCGGCCCTGTTTCCTTCCAGGAGATTCCTAGAGAGGCCTCACAAAGGCTTCTTCCTGCCTTTTCCAGCCCTATTTCCTCCCAGGAGATTCCTAGGGAGGCCCCACGGAGGCTTCTCTCCACCTTTTCTGGCCCTGTTTCCTCCCAGGAGATTCCTAGAGAGGCCCCATGGAGGCTTCTCCCTGCCTTTTCCAATTACAGTTTCGGAGGTTCGGGTTTGTAAGTGGAAAATGGTTCTTGAGAAGAGGCAAAACAATCTTGAACACCTGGTCCTTATCTAGAAAGGTTCGTAAGTAGAGGCATTTGTAGGTAGAGGTACCACTGTAATATGGTTTGTCAATATAGTAAATAAAGCAAAACAAGAATCAAAGGACTAAATTCTGTGAATAATCTCTTCATTCATTTGCAGTAACAGGTTTTATCAGGAAGATACCATTTCACTTTAAAAAAATCATGACAGATTTTTTTTCAATATCAAGAAACAATTTAATTTTGCAGTAGATATTTTAAAATTATATTGATTTTTTTTAAATAGCAACATTAAATGGGCAGAATAGTAACATTATATGGGCAAAGAGAAATAATGAATATATGTATTTCAGTAAATAAATGTTCATAGTCTATTATAAATATGAATCAATATTCTAAATTAAAACTACGGTATTCTGGACTTAACCACGGTTCATTTAGTGATTGTTCAAAGTTATGACAAAACTGAAAAAGTGACTTATGAGTGTTTTTCACACTTACAACAATTGCAACACTTCTCAGGGTCATATGATTAAAACTCTTGGCCATAGACTCATATTTACAACGGTTGCAGTGTTCCAGTTCAAGTGGTATTTTACGAACTTGTGGCCTGCCAAATTTGGATTCAAAATGCAACAATGTGTTTTCCTGAAAGCATTTTTAGAATAGAATAGAATAGAAAATATAATAGGATTTTTATTGGCCAAGTGTGATTGGACACACAAGGAATTTGTCTTGGTGCATATGCTCTCAGTGTACATAAAATAAAATATACATTTGTCAAGAATGTGGTATAACAGTTAATGATTGTCATAGGGGTCAAATAAACAATAAAGAAGCAATATTAATTAAAATCTTAGGATATAAGCAACAAGTTACAGTCATACAGTCCTGAGTGGGAGGAAAAGGGTGATAGGAATGATGAGAAAAACTAGTAGAATAGAAGTGCAGATTTAGTAGAAAGTCTGACAGTGTTGAGGGAATTATTTGTTTAGTAGAGTGATGGCGTTCGGAAAAAAAAACTGTTCTTGTGTCTAGTTGTCTTGGTGTGCAGTGCTCTGTAGCGACATTTTGAGATAGAAGTTGAAACAATTTGTGTCCAGGATGTGAGGGGTCAGTAAATATTTTCCCTGCCCTCTTTTGACTTGTGCAGTATACAGGTCCTCAATGGAAGGCAGGTTGGCAGCAATTGTTTTTTCTGCAGTTCTGATTATCCTCTGAAGTCTGTGTCGGTCCTGTTGGGTTGCAGCACCAAACCAGACAGTTATAGAGGTGCAGATGACAGACTCAATGATTCCTCTGTAGAACTGTATCAGCAGCTCCTTGGGCAGTTTGAGCTTCCTGAGCTGGCGCAGAAAGAACATTCTTTGTTGTGCTTTTTTGATGATGTTTTTGATGTTAGGTGATCATTTTAGGTCTTGAGATAAAAGTCTTCTTGAATTTAAAACGTGGCAAATAATTTGTATTAGCTGGAAATATGGTAAAAGATTCCCCCCCCCCCCAGCGTTCTTTATATTAGTTTTCACAAGATTTTGATAAAGAGTAGGATGATAAATAGAATGATATGATGAGCACTATTATAATATTCAATATAGCAGTTGTAATTCTGTCATATTAAAAATGGAGCAGTAATTTGAATGGATTGATAATTAGGACATATGAAACATCAGGATTGTGGTACTTTCCCTTTTACTGTGGCAAATTTACTGTCGGGTTCATGCTTTTATCCTTTGCTCCATTTATTTAATAAATACCAGGTTCATAAGTGTGTCTTCTCTGTTTTGAATCCCTCTCCGTGTCATTGGGTTGCTGAGTAATTTAATTGGCAACTGTAATGAAAACTACTTTGCCAGCTACTGAAGACAAATATGGGTTTTGCTCCAACTTATTTAATAATCTTTAGATTTATGTGAGCATTTAACTGCTTCACTTTCTATTTTATTTTTGCTACTCAATTTCTTTGGTTTCCAGAAATATTTGATGAGTGGATGGCAACATTACAGAATATTGTCAGCTACATTTGCACAATACAGCTCATCAGTAAGAATAGCAGATATTACTGGACTCTCGCTGTAGAACTGGGTAATAGAAAATGTTGCTGGTAAACACAGTATCTTTTTTTCAAATATATTTCAAGACAATTGTCTTCTGTTTAGAGATATATACCTTTATCTTGGATATCTTAGATAATTAGTAGTACTCATTAATAGCAATTTCCACAATAAATATGGTTATCTCCTTTAAAAGCAATCTATATTCAATGGTACCTCTACTTACGAACTTAATTCGTTCCGTGGCCAGGTTCTTAAGTAGAAAGTTTTGTAAGAAGAAGCAATTTTTCCCAAAGGAATCAATGTAAAAGTAAATAATGTATGTGATTGGGGAAACCACAAGGAGGGTGGAGGCCCTGTTTCCTCCCAG
Organism: Erythrolamprus reginae; assembly: GCF_031021105.1. NCBI lineage: Eukaryota > Metazoa > Chordata > Lepidosauria > Squamata > Dipsadidae > Erythrolamprus > Erythrolamprus reginae. The sequence continues at coordinate 121,967,839 of NC_091953.1, forward strand.
GAGATTCCTAGAGAGGCCCCATGGAGGCTTCTCCCTGCCTTTTCCAGCCCAGTTTCCTCCTAGGAGATTCCTATAGAAGCCCCACAGAGGCTTCTCCCCACCTTCTCCGGCCTTGTTTCCTCCTAGAAGATTCCTAGAGAGGCCTCAAGGAGGCTTCTTCCTTCCTTCCTTTTCTGGCCCTATTTCCTCCCAGGAGATTTCTAGAGAGGCCCCACAGAGGCATCTCACCGTCTTTCCCTGCCCTGTTTCCTCCCAGGAGATTCCTAGAGAGATCCCACGGAGGCTTCTCACTGCCTTTTCTGGTTACAGTTTTGGAGGCTCAGGTTTGTAAGTGGAAAATGGTTCTTGAGAAGAGACAAAAATGTCTTGAACACCCAGATCTTATCTAGAAAAGTTCATAAGTAGAGGCGTTCTTAGGTAGAGGTACCACTGTATATTAATACACAATAGAATTGTAATAGATGAGTAAGACAATATGGTGGTGGTGGAGGGAATCTTTTTAATAGGCCTTTGTCTGTTGTGACTCATGAGTGTTTATTACCAAACTCTCAAAGTTTTGAAATAGAAAAATAAATGCTTTGTCTCTCAGATTTAAACAACAACAAACAACAACAGCCACCAATGTTGATAGGCGCAGACTCAAGCTGATTGTCTCTCAGATTTAATCAGATTTAAACAACAACAAACAACAACTAATGCTGATTGGCTCAGACACAACCCCAACAAGATGGAGTGGCTGTGGGCTTTGCCTCCCAAGGACAATTCCATCTGTCCGTCCTGGAGGGGGGGAAATCTTTGCCCACCTCAGAGAGAGTCTGCAACTTAGTGTCCTCCTCGATCCACAGCTGAGCTTAGAAGACCATCTCTCAGCTGTGGTGAGGGGGTCCTTCGCAGGGGTATGCCTGGTGTGCCAGTTGTGGCCATACTTGGACAGGGAATCACTTCTTACAGTCATTCATGGCCTTATCACATTGACTACTGCAATGCTCTCTACATGGGGCTGCCTTTGAAGAGTGTTCGAAGACCGCAAATTGTGCAAAATGCAGCCGCGCGAGTTATTGTGGGGCTTCCAAGATCTGTCACATTTCAACATCTTCTGCCTCATGCAACCCAGCAGTCGGTTAGGTCCCACAAAGTCGGCCTTCTTCAGGTCCCATCAGTCAGACAATGTCATCTGGCAGAACCTAGGAGAAGAGCCTTCTCTGTGGCGGCCCTGGTCCTTTTGAACAAACTCCCTCCGGAGATACGTACCGCCCCGCCTCCTGTTTCTTTTGCAAAGCTTTGAAGACCTATCTCTGACAGTGGGCATGGGGGACATAAGCGTTGACTTTGGCTCTGGCCGATGCTTTAAGTGACTGGATTGGGTGAATGTGAATGATTGTGTTAGGATAGATGGGATTTTTAGGAAATTTTTAGTTTTGTAGTATTTTTTAAATTAGATTTCTACATGTTGTATTATATTTATTATGTTGTACGCCACCCTGAGTTGGTAGAGAATGGTGGCATATAATTAATTTACAGTGTTCCCTCAATTTTTGTGGCTTCAAACTTTGCAAAAAGTCTATACCACAGTTTTCAAAAATATTAATAAAAAAAATACTTCGTGGTTTTTTTCCCTATACCATGGTTTTTCATCATATGTCAACGCCAAACTTTCGTCCGCCTTTAATAAATATTTTTTTTAATAAACTTTCATAAATAAACATGAAGAGTAATCTAAATGGTTGCTAAGCGAATGGGAAATTGTAATTTAGGGGTTTAAAGCATTAAGGGAAGGCTTGTGATACTGTTCAGAGCCAAAAATAGTGTATTTACTTCCGCATCTCTACTTTGTGGAAATTCGACTTTCGCAGGCGGTTTCGTAATGCACCCCCCTTGAAAATTGAGGGAACAATTTTATTTTTCTTTTTTATTTTATCATTATTATATGTGATACTTATTGTATTCCCGTTTTTTGTTGTTGTTGTTGCTGTTGTTTTTTGTTTTGTACACTTATTTGCTTTATGTCAAAAAATAATTAAAAATAATAATTTAAAAAAACAAAAATTGAGGGAATACTGTATACCCAAAATATGGCAAAGAGTTTATGTTGTCAGGTTTTTTAAAAGCATTATTTATCAGTAGACAGAGGGTGGGGAAATCCCTAGTTGCATGGCCATCCACTATGAGTGAAAGTAAAAAGTGTTTACCTAAGTCAAGCTTCCCCCCCCCCCTTAACTTGGGAACATTAGGGTGTGTAGATTTAGACTCCCAGAATTCTGCAATCAACAATTTTGGGCCAAACGTCTTAAGTTACAGGTTGAACACTGTCCTAGACTCATTCAGATTTAGCACAGCCAATATTTCTCAATGAATTCTAACAATGCTAAATAAGCACTTGTAAATGCAGTTTCTATTTTTACTGAAATGGAAAAGGTAGGATAAATTTAAGGATAATTATTTTGAAGGGAAATTTGTTTTTTTTAAAAAAGTAGGTGAATCATGCTAAAAGCATTAAAAAGTACTCAGTGGATAATAATCGAGAAAATATTTATTAAGACAGAATGCTCATTAAAAATTACCATTGAAAATAAACATGTTATTTGGAGTTTATTAATCCTATCTATCTACTTATTTATTTATTTATATTAATCCGGCTAGTATCACTGGGTTATGAAAGGGAGGTTGAAAATGGATGTGACTTTAGCCTTTCTGTTGTCTTCTGCCTCTTTATGCATGCATACATATCCCATCTGTTTTGTCTTTCACTGAATAGAATAATTTATCCGGTGAAATGAGTAAGTAGAAAATGGGTAGGAAGAATTTGTTCTGTTTCTCTGCAATTAAAAACAAGTTCATAAATAAAGAATGAGCTAAAAATGAACAAATAACTGATAAATGATGCATTCTGTTCAACCATGCCTGTGCACGGGTTATTCAGTCTAAAAATGTTACATAGCAACTGCATAAATAACATTCTTCATGTGAATATGTTTTCCCCTTCTCCTCCATTTTTCTTCCAATTGTGTAGGATTTCCCCAAAGTAATTTTTACACAGTAATTATGACTTTTCCTAAGTCCAGTTGCTCCTGCTTTTTTTATAATCCCGTCCAAAACTTGACAAATAGTAGTGGATGTTCTATGGGACAACTTTCTTCCCTTTTCCCTATGCAAAGTTAGAGTGACAGATTAGCAAAATTGGAAGATACCTTGTAGGTCATCTAGTCCAACCCCTTGCCCAAGCAGACCCTACACCATTTTTGACAAAATGTCTGGTTATCAATGAACAATAACATTTCCACTGGAGAGACAATAATTGCACAGACAAATAACATGAATAGAAAAATATTTTAAAACCGCATCAATGAATATTGTTATGTCCCACAGATAGTCCTGCTGGAAACACACACACACACACACACACACACACACACACACACACAATAATTAGGAGTGAACTTCAAGAGACACTACAATGAAAGGGACCACACAGAACATTTGAGCATTACCCAATAATAGTCCCTTTTTCCTTGGAACCTCAGCTTGCCTTTCTTCCTTTGTTAGATCTTCTTGCTAGACACATTGCTTCCGGGGAAAAAAAAACCCTTCAGGCTTTTTACTTCTTTTTACCCTTTTACTTCTTAGTTACTTATCAATAGCCTTTCCTCCCCTCTCCTCTCTTCTCCTCCCTTCCCCTCCTCTCCTCTTTCCCCCTCTCCTTTCTTCCTTCTTTCCCTCTGTAGTCTTATCACTCTGCCTCCCTCTCTTATTACTTCTCTGCTTTCCTCACCCTATTCTTACTCTTTCACATATACCTGGCTTGATCGTTTTCATACCTTTTCTAATCTTCAAGGCCAATTTCTCCTTCATTGTTCCTAAAGAAACCCACACGTTAATGCCTGATATTAATATTCTTCCCTGGTTTTCAGGTGCTAACCTTTCTTAATTTCAATATTTGATTTATTTTAGCATATCTGAAAATCATCATCATCATCTTCTTCTTCTTCCTCTTCTTCCTCTTCGTCTTCCTCCTCCTCCTCCTCACAGACTTTTGCTCTTCCCACAAATCTTCCTCAGAAACTCTGAAAGTTTTGCCAAACTTTATCTCCAGTTGCATAATGATTTATGGTACATAAGAAAAACACATTTTATAATTCAATAAAAAATATTTATTTAAAAAAAAGAAAATGCGTTAGTCTTTTCATTTTCTTGGCATTACATTTTTTGTTTCTATTATGAAAAATACAGATTAAGAAATAATTTACTTTTGAGTAATAGATATTGAGAAACAACAGTGAGGTATGGAATATGATCTTCCACTTTTGAAGTATCACTATGAGAAATAAAATATCTGGACCAGATACACCTTTGGTCTGAGCCAGCAAGAATTTTGTTGTGTTAAGATTGTATATACTTAGATCAATAACACATTTTACATAAAGACATCAACGCAGGGGTAAAATAACATATTTTCACCTGTATGTTTTATTTTTCATTCTTATCTACAAACAGCAGGTGATTAGATGATGCTAATTAAGAGACTGTAATGAATTTTAGCAATTGTTAATACATAAAAGCATAAGCTTTTGCTGACAAGCTTGGTCTGATGAGGCATGAGGAAGTGCTTGACATTATGCCATGGAAAATTAATTGCTCTCCATCTTCAATTTAAAACAATTCATCAAAGTCAATTGTTTAATATCCTCTTTGGAAAAAAAAATCAAAGAGAGAGGAAAGTAAGTGGATAGAGGAAATAAAGAAAACCATTAAACCTAGGGCAGAAATTGTTTTCTTAGCTAATGTATTTCCAGACTTTATCCTGAGGCAGGATTAGGCTTGGAAGAAAACTCAAAACCAAAATCTCCTTTGAAGGTTGTTGAGTCTGTTTGCACTCATGAATCCATTGAAAACCTCTGGCATTTGCATAAGCAAACATATCAAAAGACTTAAGTGCCAAAGCTCACTGCAAGAACATCACCAAAAAGGCTTCAAGAGTTGTTAACCTTATCCTATGTAGCTTCTGCTCCGGTAATCTCACACTACTATACAAAACTTTTGCCAGACCAATCCTTGAATACAGCTCATCTGTCTGGAACCCGCACTATATTTCGGACATAAACATCCTAGAAAATACTTTACTAGAAGAGCCCTCCTCTCCTACGCTACTAGACTTACAATCCTAGGTTTGGGAAGCTTAGAACTACATCATCTTAAACACGACCTAAGCATAGCCCATAAAATCATCTGCTACAATGTTCTTCCTGTCAATGACTACTTCAGCTTCAACCACAACAACTCACGAGCACACAACAGATACAAACTTAAAGTAAACTGCTCTAAACTTGACCACAGGGAACACGACTTTAGCAACCAAGTAGTTGATGCATGGAACTCATTACCAGACTCTGTAGTATCATCACCTAACACCCAAAACTTTACCCTTGTTGACCTTTCCTTAGTGGTCAGTAAGAGGCGTGCATAAGTGCACCAGAATGCCTTCCACCCCCTGCCCTAATGTTGATCTTTTACTAGTATCATGTATATCAATATTATATCTTTGTCTACCACCAGAGGTCTCCAACCTTGACAACTTTAAGACTTATAGACTTCAACTGGCTGGAGAATTCTGGGAATTGAAGTCCACAAGTCTTAAAGTTGCCTAGTTTGGGGACCCCTGGTCTACCACCAATATGTATGTGACAAACAAACAAACAAATAAAATAAATAAAATAAACAATCTGGGAAAACTCTTGAAGCAACTAGATCTATATTTTTCAAACTTGGGAACTGCAAGAGGTGTGGATTTCAAAGGTGGTATTCAGCCAGTTCATACTGGGTAGTGGAAATCATGGGTGGCCCCAACCTGGCTCTATGACATTCTTTCTATGGATGTTTAAGATGCTGGCCACATGTGTGGAAGCAAGTGAATGTGTGCATGCCTGCATGGCAAACTGGTAGCAACAAAATTGGAAACCCACCACTGGTAGATTTCATTTCCTAGTACAGTGGTACCTCATGATACGAACTTAATTGGTTCCAGGAGGAGGTTCGTAAGGTGAAAAGTTCATAAGATGAAACAATGTTTCCCATAGGAATCAATGTAAAAGCAAATACAGTGATCTCTCGATTAGCGCGGGGGTTACGTTCCAAGACCTCCCGCGCTAATCGATTTCCGCGTTATAGTGGTGCGGAAGTAAAAACCACCATCTGCGCATGTGCGCCATTTTTTTCATGGCCGCACATGCGCAGATGGTGGAGTTTGCGTGTGGGCGGCGGGGAAGACCAAGGGAAGGTTCCTTCAGCCGCCCAACAGCTGATCTGCTCCGCAGCGCGGAAGCAGCGAGGAGCCGAAGATGGGGTTTCCCCGTTGCCGCGCTGCGGAGCGGATCAGGTGTTGGGCGGCTGAAGGAACCTTCCCTTGGTCTTCCCGCCGCCCAGGCAAAGGGGAAACCCCAAGATCACTTGCCGCTTGCCGTATTGCAGCTTGGAGCCTTGCTTTGCCTCCTTCGCTGCAATACGGCAAGTGGCAAGCGATCTTGGGGTTTCCCCTTTGCCTGGGCGGCACTGGGGCCATGCGGAGCCGCTCATCTAGGGGGGCGTGGACCGGCAAGGTGCCCTCCGCTCTCTCTCTTTCTCTCCCTGTTACCGGTGTGGTATAAGAGAGAGAAAGAAAGAGAAAGGAGGGCGACTTGCCAGTCCATGCCCCCCTGGATGAGCGGCCCCGCATGGCCCCAGCGCCGGACTCCGTTGCCGAACGCCGAAACCGGAAGGGGCGAGGTGGGGGGGGAGAACGGGAGGCTCAGCATTCCGTCAGTCGCAGCGCTGGCTGTCAACTTTTCTTTTTAGCACTGGGGAGGCAAGTCAGCTCCTGCCCAGTTTTAAAAAGAAAAGTTGACAGCCAGCGCTGCGGCTGACGGAATGCTGAGCTTCCCGTTCTCTCTCCGCCCCCTCGCCCCTTCGCCCCCCTGTGTTCCTAGGAGAAGTGCTGGTGAGGAGCAGAAGGTCTGTCTTGCCTCAATCCCCAGCACTTCTCCTAGGAACACAGGGAGGCGAAGGGGCGAGGGGGGGGGAGAGAAAACGGGAGGCTCAGGAAGGGAGCTCGGGAAGGAGCCCACGGTCAGTCGGCTGCGGGCGGGAGGAAGGCGATTGTTCCGCTGCCGCCAGCATGGCCTGGCTGGCAGCGGAAGATGTAACGGAGCCCACAGGGGATTCGCCTTCCTCCCACCCGCAGCCGAGACTGATCGTGGGCTCCTTCACAACCTCGGAGAGCTTCCAGGGCATGAAAGCTCACGAAAACCAGGAAGCTCTCCGAGGTTGCGAAGAAGCCCACGATCAGTCGGCTGCGGGCGGGAGGAAAGCGAATGCCATGGGGCTGGGCTCGGCTCCCCCCTCGGCTCCCCCCCTTACCAGCCCCGCCGCGGAAGGCTCCATTCTGTTCCCTGCCGGCCCGATTGAGCGGCCGGCGGTCTCCATTCAGGGAACAGAATGGAGCCTTCCGCGGCGGGGCTGGTAAGGGGGGGAGCCGAGGGGGGAGCCGAGCCCAGCCCCGTGGCATTCGCTTTCCTCCCGCCCGCAGTTGATGTCCACCCCCTCCTCGGTGTCCCCGACACCCAGCGTCCCCACGCCGCCTCCACCTCCCGGTAATGCGCCTGACCTCTGCCTCTCTCTTTCTCTCTCATATACCACGCCGGCAACAGGGAGAGAAAGAGAGAGAGAACTAGCGTGGACTTATTTTTTATTTTTTAATATTTTATTTTTTTAATTAATATTTTTTGAAAAACCGCATTGCAGCGTTTCGCGCTAATCGAGACTGTGCTAATCGAGGGATCACTGTACCTGTATTCCAGGCCAGCATGCTGGCTGGGACATTCTGGAAACTGAAGCCAACACATCTTTGGTTTTGCAAACCAACAAGATTGACACAGACTTCAGAACTGCATAAAAAACAATTGCTACCAACCTGCCTTCCATAGAGGACCTGTATACTGCACGAATCAAAAAGAGGGCTGTGAAAATATTTACTGACCCCTTACATCCTGGACATAAACTGTTTCAACTCCTACCCTCAAAACGTTGTTACAGAGCACTGCACACCAAGACAACAAGACATAAGGACAGTTTTTCCCCAAATGCCATCACTCTGCTAAACAAATAATCCCCTCAACACTTTCAAACTATTTACTAAGTCTGCACTACTATTACTACTAATTTTTTCTCATCATTCCTATTACCCATTTCCTCCCAATTATGATTGTATGACTGTAACTTGTTGCTTGTATCCTTAAGATTTTTATTAACATTGATTGTTTCTTCATAGCTTATTTGACCCCATGACAATCATTAAGTGTTGCACCTCATGATTCTTGATAAATGTATATTTTCTTTTGCAGCAGAAGCGGAATAAGAATGCGGACACAGAGCTGGATTTAAAACTGGGTCATTTTTATTAATTAATTAAAATGTATTTAATTCAAACTAACATGGACCCGCAGAGGTCAACTGAAAACATTTGGGGCGGAAATGACGTAGTAAAAACTTCCTGGGCAGCTCGGGGCGTAGCTCCATGCTGATCCAGGTGAAGGGGACCATGCTCTCACCTGGATCCCAGCCATGCAAGGCATGTGGGAGGTCTCGCCGTCCAATCCCTGTAAGGCAATTGAAATGGGCGAGACCCAGAGGCAACTTCTCCCCAATTGCTCAGGCCGGTTAAAAAGCCACCATGAGCCCTTGAAGAGAGTCTGCCAATCATCCCCAAGGATGCCCAATGGAGAACATGCAGTTACTAACACCTCCCCATTTCCGCCCCTAACCTGCCAACCCAATGACCAAAGGTAAGCCAATTAGCACTATTCAGGGAATGAAACACCCCCTAACCATCCATCCCGCACCGCAGTGTGGAATAGGCAAAAAAATGGTCACAGGAAAATGCCGAGACTGCCAAGAATTCCTATTCGGCCCCCTAAGGGCAACCCCTTTGGCACACTGAAAGAGAGGGAGGGCGGGCGGGTGTTCACCTGCTTGTTGTTGGGGTGAAAAGGAAGCCCCAAGCCTGCACAGCCCTTTATAAAGGGCTGGCAGGCCATGCCCCCAACAACGTCATCAGACGTCGATGACGACAGGCATGGCCGGGATCTCGCGAAATCTCGCGAGATCCTGGCCATTCAAGATGGCGGCTATGCCAGGGACCGCATTTCCCCAGCCCCACTGCAAATCCGGGCTGGCGGTAAGGCATTATGTACACCGAAAGCATATGCACCTAAGACAAATTCCTTGTGTGTCAAATCATACTTGACCAATAAATAATTCTATTCTATTCTATTCTTAAAGTTGCCAGGTTTGAAAGACAGTAAGGTAGATCAAACCTTGCCAAATTTGTTATTGCCTCAGCAATTCAAAAAAGGCACTTTATTCACGCTACTGTACATTGTGTAGCACTACTTCAAATGAGTTCTACACCCTTAGCATGTAAGCATTCATTTGTGTTATATATTTTATACATAGTGGGAGAGGTTACATCCTCACAATTATATTTTACTGCCGATCATTCACATGGCTAGACTCTATGGGAATCGCCCTTCATGTCAAACCAGCTGAGTTCATTACATTGCTAAGCAACAGAATGAGTGGAAAAAAAAGACACAGCATTTTCCCCTTCATTCAGGGCTTCTAACCTACAAGAAATGCAATTTGAAGTACAAAAATTGCTAAAATGTGGGGGGAACCTTTTGAATGGAACAGATTTACTGCCTACCAGGTGTTTTTTTGTTTTGTTTTTTTAACTCTGCAGGTTGAAAAGAACGCATCAATGTGCTAAGTATCTGCAAATCTATTCTAAGCTAGTTGAGTTTCTTCCACAATCGCCTGCCTTCTTGGGTGTGACCTGAGTCCTGCCTTGCCAGCTGCTCTTTTATATTTCTAGTTTAATTTATATACAGTGATACCTCGTCTTACAAATGCCTCGTCATACAAACGTTTCGAGATACAAACCCGGGGTTTAAGATTTTTTTGCCTCTTCTTACAAACTATTTTCATCTTACAAACCCACTGCCCCCGCTGGGATGCCCCGCCTCCGGACTTCTGTTGCCAGCGAAGCACCCGTTTTTGTGCTGCTGGGATTCCCCTGAGGCTCCCCTCCATGGGAAACCCCACCTCCAGACTTCCATGGTTTTGTGATGCTGCAAGGGAATCCCAGCAGGTGAATCCCAGCAGCGCAAAAATGGGCGCTTCGTTAGCAATGGAAGTCCGGAGGTGGGGTTTCCCAGTGAAGGGAGCCTCAGTGAAATCGCAGCATTGCAAAAACACAGAGGTCCGGAGGTGGAGTTTCGAGGACTTCGGTGTTTTTGCAATGCTGTGATTTCACTGATGCTCCCTTCGCTGGGAAACCCCACCTCCAGACTTCCGTTGCCAGTGAAGCGCTCGTTTTTGCAATGCTGGGATTCCCATGCAGCATCACAAAAACACAGAAGTGTGGAGGTGGGGTTTCCCATGGAGGGGAGCCTCAGGGGGATCCCAGCAGCACAAAAACGGGTGCTTCGGCTGGCAAAACGTGTGAATTTTGGGCTTGCACGCATTAATTGCTTTTCCATTGATTCCTATGGGAAACATTGTTTCATCTTACAAACTTTTCACCTTAAGAACCTCGTCCCGGAACCAATTAAGTTTGTAAGACAAGGTATCACTGTATTAATTTAATTTATAGCTGGCTCTGTGTGCATTTGCTCAAATACCATTCCCTTTTTATTCATTTGTTCATGCTTTTAGGGAAGTAGCAATGATGAATGAACAAGAGTACACGATTTTAGAAGTCGTATCTGTTAACTTATTCTCACTGAGTACTTTTGAAATCATTTCTGTCTTTGTCAAATGCTGAACTATGGAACAAAGTGAGCAGTGTAATACCTGGCTTGTACTGTACTTTAAACTTTTAAACTTGGCGTACTTTTGCAAAGTCTGCATAACAGAAAAAAGGAGGCAAATGATTGATAATGATTCAACTTTATGTTAGCAGTTGCTCTTCAAATTATCAGCTAATGTGTTCATCTTATTCTTTGAGAGCAGATTCTCTGCCAGCGATCATTTTCTCAGCTGAGCTCTTCAATATGCTAAATTATTTGGCACTAGAGTATAATGTGAAGAGAGGGAAAGAAACGATGAAGGGACTTTTCAAGTTCTTCAAGGACTTAGGTCCCTATACCAATAAGATATAACAATTGTTAATGAAAAAATAACAGGTGAATGCAGGTGAAAAAGGTAATTACAAAATGATTGCAATGTAAAGGAGAATATTGGTAGGGTTGAAATGAGGGGTCCTTATGTTCTGTCTGCCTGGGCTCAGGCAATGCGTAATAGTCCAAGGAAAAGAAATGAAACACAAACATGCTCTGCTAATCAGCAAACTTGTATTAAATAAACAAAAAAAGGGTTACTCAAAACAGTTCTTAGTGCCCAGAAACAATGATAGTGCAAGGCTTATTTCAGCCGCATACAAAAACACAGGAAAAAACAAAGACAACCTGGAATGAGCAAAGACATTTCAGGAGCCCTTTTGAATCTTTGGAGAAAACAGCAAGTCCCAGAGGTTTCACCTCCCACGTGTCTGAAAAAGCTGGGTTGAAAACTCCAAAGGCACGGCACAGAATCTTCAGAGCAGGAACCACAAAACAACACAGATAAACAGGCACAGTTTGCCTTGTGCCTTTGTTCCCTTTTATACCTTTAGCCCTCATTAAGGGAACCACACCCAGCCCTCAGTATAAGAACCACACCCAGCCCAGGTGCTACTCTGATGACTTGTAATATTCCTTCAAGCGATCCCTCCTTTGCATAGCTCTTTGACTACGCAGATCAATATATTGATCTGCAGAAGAACCCAAGGACGAAAGACTGTCTGAGGGACTGCATGCCAAATCCCCTGGGCTGTCTGCTGAATCCTGCGAACCAGTGGCCTCGTCCTCCTGGCTGTCTGCCACGTCTTCCTGGCTGTCTGCCACATCTTCCTGGCTGTCAGCCAGGCTTTCGCACTCACTTTGTGCCGCGTCTCTCCCATCTGTGGGAACAACGGCTGGCCCAGGCCCAAACACAACACCTTAGAGCTTTTTTTGGTTTGGTTGCTTTCTTACAGATATTTCATTATCCAAACTGAATTGGGTAAAAATTCCTGCCAACTGTACAGTAGCAGCTTGCCAAAGAAGAGCAAGGTGTAGTGTTATCTGCTTTTACATGAAAGACTTTTAGTCATATTTGTTTGATTTTGCTTGAACTTATGCGGAGTGCTAATGACAATAATTAGCACCTGTTGAAAAGAAAAGACTTACTTTTATTTTATTTGAATTTTGGAAGACTGCTAATGCAAACACTTGTTAACAATAAAACAAGGCTTATGAGAGGCTGTTTGTAATGTGTGAGTTTGTCAGGAAGCCTAGGTCAGAACAGCATACAAATCATGGTACATAACTTTAAAGACATAGTTGAAAGACATCAGAGAGTTATTGTTAATGGCGAGTATTCTGAGCAGGTTACAAGCGGTGTGCCACAAGGGTCCTATTCTGGGTCCTATTCTTTTTAATATGTTTATGAGTGACATAGGGGAAGGTTTGGTAGGGAAGGTTTGCCTATTTGCCAATGACTCTAAAGTGTGCAATAGGGTTGATATTCCTGGAGGCATCTGTAATATGGTAAATGATTTAGCTTTACTAGATAAATGGTCAAAGCAATGGAAACTGCAGTTTAATGTTTCCAAATGTAAAATAATGCACTTGGGGAAAAAGAATCCTCAATCTGAGTATTGTATTGGCAATTATGTGTTAGCAAAAACTTCAGAAGAAAAGGATTTAGGGGTAGTGATTTCTGACAGTCTCAAAATGGGTGAGCAGTGTGGTCGGGCGGTAGGAAAAGCAAGTAGGATGCTTGGCTGCATAGCTAGAGGTATAACAAGCAGGAAGAGGGAGATTATGATCCCGCTATATAGAGTGCTGGTGAGACCACATTTGGAATACTGTGTTCAGTTCTGGAGACCTCACCTACAAAAAGATATTGACAAAATTGAACGGGTCCAAAGACGGGCTACAAGAATGGTGGAAGATCTTAAGGATAAAACGTATCAGGAAAGACTTAATGAACTCAATCTATATAGTCTGGAGAACAGAAGGAAAAGGGGGGACATGATCAAAACATTTAAATATGTTAAACGGTTAAATAAGGTTCAGGAGGGAAGTGTTTTCAGTAGGAAAGTGAACACAAGAACAAGGGGACACAATCTGAAGTTAGTTGGAGGAAAGATCAAAAGCAACATGAGAAAATATTATTTTACTGAAAGAGTAGTAGATCCTTGGAACAAACTTCCAGCAGACATGGTAGATAAGTCCACAGTAACTGAATTTAAACATGCCTGGGATAAACATATATCCATCCTAAGATAAAATAGTATAAGGGCAGACTAGATGGACCATGAGGTCTTTTTCTGCCGTCAGACTTCTATGTTTAACTCTACCAATACAACATCGTAAAACAATATCAAAGATTTCAGAGGAGACTGCAGAAGAAATATATTTATTTACAAGCTACTATAATATATAGATCTATTTCAAGCTATTTAGTTGTCATCAGCTAGCCATACCCTTTACCGGGATTTAAACAGTCTGTCTATAAGGCAGTAGCTTTTAACTTCTAGGACGCAGGTTCTCCCCCTGTCTCGGCTTGTACCAGGGAAGAGTTATATATACATGTATGTATTTATGTATGTATGTATGTATGTATGTATGTATGTATGTATGTATGTATGTATAATTACAAACTACCATTCTGTCATTCTCAGGCTGATTAATTGGATTAAATGGAGGACACCTAGACAATAGTCTACAATGCATAGTCTATAAAGGAACGTATAGTGAACTATTTAATGCTACAAATACATATCTATTAAAATCTTACCTTGTATTACCATTCCAAATGAAATGCAAGCTCTGTCTTTATAAATGGGACAGCAGAATTAGTAAATGAGGAATCAGCAAAAGACACTTGGACTTGATTATAGATTTTCAAAGTTTATAACCTGGTGTTATACTGTTATTGCTGGTGTTGTTACTGGGTTTTTAAAATTTATTTATAGGGCTAACAAAATTTTGTGCAATCTTTAATTATATACCAGCCACTCAGCACTTGTATTTCCCACCTATAAACTATGACTATCAATTAAATCTTTATGTAATCTACTGCCTTGTTTAAAAATGTGCATTAAATTCCTCTATAATACAATGGTACCTCACTTCTACTTAAGAACTTTTCTAGATAAGAACCGGGTGTTCAAGATTTTTTTGCCTCTTCTTAAGAACCATTTTCTACTTAAGAAACCAAGCCCAGAAAAATTTCCCAGGAAATTTGAGAGTGGCATGAAGGCCCGGCCAGTTTCCTGCCACTCCCCATTTAATCCCGGCCATCTCGGGCTTTTCTGGGCTGCCAGGAGAGCCTTTGGGTGGTGCTTAAGGAGGCTTTGGCAGTCCAGAGCGAACAAAGCATTTTCCTTTCTCTTGGTGCTTGGATAGGGAATAAACCTCTGCCAGTAACCAGACAAAAGAAATGCTCCCTTCGCTCTGGGCAGCGACTGCCCTCCTCTTCTTCCTCCTCCCACCCAAATTCCTAGCTTTTATTTCTTTCCTAAAGGGTTTGCACACATTATTTGCTTTTACATTGATTCCTGTGGGAAAAATTGCTTCTACTTACAAACTTTTTGATTTAAGAACCTGGTCATGGAACCTTAAGTAGAGGTACCACTGTATTTAAGAAGATCTACTGTTGTACATGCAAGGTTATGGGATATATAAATTCTATTATAAACTTTGTTTCTGAAATCTCCATTTGTGGATCCCACTCTTCCCAACTTTTTGCCCATAACCTTTTTATTTCTTCCCATAAATTACAATATATCCATATTTTTGACAAGCCTGTGTCCTCATTTTGAGCAATGCATACACTGTCCCTCTTTCTCTCTTATTCATAATTGAGGAAATTATCTAATTCAGGCTGCTGAACACTTGTTCAAACAATTTTTGAACAGAATAGGGGAAAATATAATGTGAGAGAGGCATAGGTCACCCTGATTTCCCCCTTTCTTTTCCTTTTAAAATTAAAAAGATTATATATATACAGTATATATATATAATGCGACTAATACTAAGTGTGTCTTTGTTCAAGACATATGCTTTTACAACAAGCTTTTTTCCCCCGCTGAAGGCTCTAGGGCACCCTTGAATAGGTGAAGCTAATTATCTATTCACATCCCTAATTTTACAGTGAAATGCTTAGATGTGAAGGACTATTGAGACTATCGTTACTACCTTTTTATTAGTGCATTTGAGTCCTGCTTAATGAGACTGATGAATCTAGAGAGTAAGTCATAATAGAATCAATGTGAGGCCAAACAACTGTTAGAATGCATAATTATAAGTACTGCATCGTGAGAAGGCTTACTTTGTTATCTCTGGTGCATGAAGTAGCTGTACCTGTATGGATTTTATATTGCACATTTTTGGAGCACTTTGAGGTTAAAATTATGTCAAACTAAATACCGTCTTTTCCCCCAGTACCGTATAATGTAGCTAATATATAATTTTGTCCACTATGTAGATTTTTTTTAAAAAAACTTGCTTAGATACTATTGGTATACAGTGTTCCCTTGATTTTCGCAGGGGATGTGTTCCGAGACCACCCGCGAAAGTCGAATTTCCGCAAAGTAGAGATGCGGAAGTAAATACATTATTTTTGGCTATGAACAGTATCCCAAGCATTCCCGTAACACTTTAAACCCCTAAATTGCAATTTCCCATTCCCTTAGCAACCATTTAGATTATTACTCACCATGTTTATTTATTAAAGTTTATTTAAAAAAATCTTTTTTAAAGGCAGACAAAAGTTTGGCAATGACATATGACGTCATCAGGTGGGAAAAACTGTGGTATAGGGGAAAAAACCGTGAAGTATTTTTTAATTAATATTTTTGAAAAACTGTGGTATAGATGTTTCGCGAAGTTCGAACCCGCAAAAATCGAGGGAACACTGTATTGCCTTAGTTTTATTTTTCCAGCTGACACTTGCCAATAATAATTCATTTTAACTGGAAACATAATTGGATGAAAGACTGGTCCTGGTTATCCTTAGAAAATGGCATGGCAGATCTTAAAAATAAACAAATAAAGGAAGAAATACAAAATATCCATAGACTGAGAAGAGTGAATAGTAACACCTCGAGAAGGTGATTAAACAATGATGATTGACTAGCTACAAGCATTTTTGGACAATGCTAATTTTTAAAACTCATCAAATGCAATTTATTGTTCTAATCCCGTGATGGCGAGCCTATGGCACGCGTGCCACAGATGGCACGTGGAACCCTATTGGAGGGCACATGGGACATTGACTTATGTCAGCTCCAGTGCACATAGGAGTGTTGGCCAATTGATTTTCAGCCTTGGGGAAGGCCATTGGGGAAGCATCCCTGAAGCCGCAGAGTGCAAAAATCAGCCCAATGGACAAACCAGACGTTCAGCAAAATGTAAATGAATGAATAATTTGCTTAATCAGAGGAGAGTAGTTTTGCCTTTGTAGTATTCAAACTCAACCCAGATAAGACGGAGTGGCTGTGGGTTCTGCCTCCCAAGGACAATTCCATCTGTCCGTCCATAACCCTGGGGGGGGAATAATTGACCCCCTCAGAGAGGGTCCACAAATTGAGGGTCCTCCTCGATTCACAGCTCACATTAGAGAAACATATTTCAGCTGTGGCAAGGGGGGCGTTTGCCCAGGTTCGCCTATGGCACCAGTTGTGGCCCTATCTGGACCGGGAGTCACTGCTCACAGTCACTCATGCCCTCATCACCTCGAAGTTCAACTACTGTAATGCTCTCTACATGGGGCTACCTTTGAAAAGTGTTCAGAAACTTCAAATCGTGCAGAATGCAGCTGCGAGAGCAATCATGGGCTTCCCAAGGTATGCAAATGTTACACCAACACTCCGCAGTCTGCATTAGTTGCCGATCAATTTCAGGTCACAATTCAAAGTGTTGGTTATGACCTATAAAGCCCTTCATGGCATCAGACCAGAATATCTTGGGGACCGCCTTCTGCCGCACGAATCCCAGCGACTGGTTAGGTCGCACAAAGTTGGCCTTCTCCGGGTCCCATCAACTAAGCAATGTCATTTGGCGAGACCCAGGAGAAGAGCCTTCTCTGTGGCGGCCCCGACCCTCTGGAACCAGCTCCCTCCAGATATCAGAGTTTTCCCCACCCTCCTTGCCTTTCGCAAGCTCCTTAAAACCTACCTCTGTCATCAGGCATGGGGGAATTGAAATTTCCCTTCCCCCTAGGCTTATAGAAATTATACATGGTATGCTTGTATGTATGAGTGGTTCTTTAAATTGGGGTTTTTTAGATTGTATTTAATATTAGATTTGTTTACATTGTCTTTTTATATTGTTGTTAGCCGCCCCGAGTCTTCGGAGAGGGGCGGCATACAAATCTAATAAATAATAATAATAATAATTAATCACAAAGTTCAGAATATTGTTTTAATGGAGCAATTATAGCTTCTTGAAGAATTTGATTATTGAACAAGAAATGAGAAATGTGCCTTCATTATTACTGCCTTTTTATCGGCAATTTTTCTTTCTTTCTTTCTTTCTTTATTTATTATTTGGATTTGTATGCCGCCCCTCTCCGAAGACTCGGGGCGGCTCACAACAAGTGTAAAACAAATCATAAATAATTCAATTAATTAAAATATTTAAAGATTAAAAAAACCCCATATACTAACAGACACACACACAGGCATACCATGTATAAATTAAATGTTCCCAGGGGGAGATGTTTAGTTCCCCCATGCCTGACGGCAAAGGTGGGTTTTGAGGAGTTTACGGAAGGCAGGAAGAGTAGGGGCAGTTCTGAACTCCGGGGGGAGTTGGTTCCAGAGAGTCGGTGCCGCCACAGAGAAGGCTCTCCCCCTGGGGCCCGCCAACCGACATTGTTTAGTTGACGGGACCCGGAGGAGGCCCACTCTGTGGGACCTAATCGGTCGCTGGGATTCGTGCGGCAGGAGGCGGTCTCGGAGATATTCTGGTCCGATGCCATGAAGGGCTTTAAAGGTCATAACCAACACTTTGAATTGTGACCGGAAACTGATCGGCAGCCAATGCAGACTGCGGAGTGATGGTGAAACATGGGCATACCTAGGGAAGCCCATGACTGCTCTCACAGCTGCATTCTGCACGATCTAAAGTTTCCGAACACTTTTCAAAGGTAGCCCCATAATAAATGAACAAAATAGAGCCCCATATGCAACTAAACTCAGGGGTTATGGCTGGGCAACTATTGGCCTCCCCCTGTAGAATTGTTGGAATTGTTGGAACAACAACCACAGAGAAGTCAAATATGTACTGTGTTTGAAAATTGCACTATTACGGTGTGTTACTATAAATAAAAACCAATGAAGAGGAAATACTTAGTGAATGTTTGAATATCGGAAAAAAAATTATGCAGAGTCAAATATTATTGAACAATGATTAGCGATCAAACAAGATGTATGAATAAAAATAAAACATTCAGGGATGCAGACCCCAAAACCATAGTAGAATAAATGTAGATAACAACAACAGTGAATAGTCAAAATGAACTACAGAATTTTCTCAAACCAAAACTGAAGCAACCTATGAGTTGACTTTCCCTTATGAAAATAAAATAAAATAAAATTATAATATATGTTCTATTACCAGACTGTTAACGAAGGAAAGGCCTGGTACCTATAATGAATGATATGAATGAAGTATTTGCAAGGATTAAAATAGCATCTCTAAAATAGAGATCAGTTTGCCTAAAGTACAGCAATAGTCGTTACAGAAAAACTGGGTATTAAAATTACAATCTTTGGATCATTACATAATTGGATCATCAAATGTTTGGAAAGAGTCGTGTCAGTAAAAACAAAATATTTATAGAAAAATAATGAAGCATTAGAAGACTGAACTGGCTGAAAATGAAAAAAAAAGGTTGTAAATATTAGGTGAGGCATCTTGCAGGGTAACTCATCACCTATAATAATAATAATAATAATAATAATAATAATAATAATAATAATAATAATACGAATATGAAGATCTAAAAATCGAGCTGCAACGACTCTGGCATAAGCCAATAAAAGTGGTCCCAGTGGTACTTGGCACGCTGGGTGCAGTGCCAAAGGATCTCAGCAGACATTTGAAAACCATCGGAATTGACAAAATCTCCATCTGGGATTACTGGGATCGGCAAACATAATTCGCCGCTACATCACGCAGTCCTAGGTGCTTGGGAAGCGCCCGACTGGTGATGAAATACGAAATCCAGCATAGTGATCTCGTTTGCTGTGTTGTACTGACATAATAATAATAATAATAATAATAATAATAATAATAATAATAATAATAATAATAATAATAATTTATTAGATTTGTATGCTGCCCCTCTCCAAGGACTCTCCGAGGGTTTATTATTTGACATTGCTCTGGACTCACTTTCAGTGAATTTGAAGAAAACAAATATTGGCTATCATACAGCATACAGTCTGCAGAGAGGGGCAGCATACAAATCAAATAAGTAAGTAAGTAAGTAAGTAAGTAAGTAAATAAATAAAGAAATAAAGAAATATGTGAATAAAGTATGTGAATAAAATTTTACATTTCTTTTACATGGATGTTCTAAAACTGCATGGAAAATCAGAAATCAAAATCCAGTCCCTAAAAAGCAATGTGGAGGTTTTTAGTAAAGATAATAGTAGAGATATAGGAATAGGATTTGGCCTGGAGTAGCAATGTCTTGAGATAAAATTCCAGAAAATAATGGAATTGAAGTGCCAAATGGCCAGATGCTCAGGAATCATCAGGATGAGCTTTAAAAATATTTGACCATTTGACAGTTGTATAACATTGAGCATGGGCAAGTTTAAAATGTGATTAATAAGGAATACAACCAGAGAGTTAGAAAATCACTAAATACAAAATTGTAGAATATCATCAAAGCTATCAATTCTTGCAGGCAAATATGCTATTTGCCTGCAAGAAAATCAAGAAGCAACACACCTCTGGGAGTATTAATAGCAATAGCACTTAGGTTTAAATGCCACTTCACAGTGCTTCACAGCCCTCTCTTAAGAGTTTACAGAGTCAGCATATTGCCTCCACTAATCTGGGTCCTCTTTTAACTGACCTCAGAAGGATGGAAGGCTGAGTCAGCTTTGAGCCAGTCAAGATCGAACTGCTGGCAGTCGGCAGAATTAGCCTGCAATACTGCATTGTACCCACTTTACCATCACAACTCATAACCCTTAGAATTTAAACAGATAACCACCCACCACATAACACTCCAGACATAACAATTATTACTAAAAAAGAGAGAGAAATATATCCCAGTGACTGGTTAGGTCCCACAGAGTGGGCCTTCTCTGGGTCCCGTCGATTAAACAATGTCATTTGGCGGGACCCAGGAGAAGCGCCTTCTCTGTGGTGGCCCCGACCCTCTGGAACCAGCTCCCCCAGATATCAGAGTTGCCACCACCCTCCTTGCCTTTCTCAAGCTCCTTAAAACCCACCTCTGTCATCAGGCATGGTATGCTTGTTTGTATGATTGGTTTTTTAAATTGGGTTTTTTTAGATTATTTTTAATATTAGATTTGTCTACATTGTCTTTTTTATTGTTGTTAGCCGCCCCGAGTCTTCGGAGAGGGGCAGCATACAAATCTAATAAAGGAAGGAAGGAAGGAAGGAAGGAAGGAAGGAAGGAAGGAAGGAAGGAAGGAACAAACAAACAAACAAACAAACAAACAAATAAATAAAATATAAATTCTGGATGGTGCAATATCTCAGTCAGCAAACTAGAAACAAAATTTGGGGAGAATATTTTTTAAAAAAATCAAAACTCTGCAAATAGAAATAGAATGACCACGGCAAAATAATACCAAAATAGTAACAGGCTCCTTGGGTGCAATTTCATTATGTTTTTTTTCCCCCACCAAAAAAGAAACGACATAGGAAGAAGCACTTGGACAACCCAGACATTGAAAATAATCGTCATTGTTCAATTGCAAAAGGCAGCTTTACTTGGAGCAGCGTACATCCTGCCACAATTTATTTATTTATTTATTGGATTTGTATGCCGCCCTTCTCCGTAGACTTGGGGCAGCTAACATCAGTGGTAAAAACAACATGCGACAAACCAATACTAAAACAGCTAAAAACCCTAGGGGGAAAGAATATCTCAGTTCCCCCATGCCTGACGACAGAGGTGGGTTTTAAGGAGCTTACGAAAGGCAAGAAGGGTGGGGGCTATTCTAATCTCTGGAGGGAGTTGGTTCCAGAGGACCGGGGTCGCCATAGAGAAGGCTCTTCCCCTGGGTCCCGCCAAGCGACATTGTTTAGTTGATGGGACCCGGAGAAGGCCCACTCTGTGGGACCTAACCGGTCAATGGAATTCGTGAGGCAGAAGGCGGTCCCGGAGATAATCTGGTCCGGTGCCATGAAGGGCTTTATAGGTCATAACCAACACTTTGAATTGTGACCGGAAACTGATCGGCAACCAATGCAGACTGCGGAGTGTTGGTGTGACATGGGCATATTTAGGGAATACCTTTATCACCATCCAATAACAGTATTGGTATATCCTTGGTTCTTGGGAAGGACTTGATAGGTGGATAAAAATGGTAAATTTAGTCTAAACATCTAGCTGAGTGTGCAATATGAAACAGCATGAAATCATTTTAGAAGTTCTGTGTTGAAAGGTGAATATTTCATAGTAGGCATGCAAACCTACCTCATTCAGTTTTCTTTTTGAGGCAGAAAATTTATATTTTCAAATTAACTATTTGCAATAGACAGCACTGGACGTGCTGTTTCCTTCACGTGGAGCAAGATCCAGCCCTGGGATATCAAACCTGTCACCAAAGATACTCTTGAGATGATGATTGGCAGTTCTGTTACCATCTCTATTCTGTGAAGGAAAACCAGAAGTAGGATATAATCACAGCCAAATTTTATCAGCAATATAGCTTTATATAAGAACTACATTTATATAAGAACTATCTCTCCTCTGACAGGGGCCAGTGGAGAGGTAGTTTTGCCTTTGTAGTATTTTACCATCTATACTTTACACAGATGGGTGATTTTCATACATACCCACACACACACACCACTTGAAAGTATTTAAAGGAAAAGGGAATAGAAAGATGAGAATAAATGAATAGCAAATACAAGTTTTCAACCAAATGTAATCTAAAATTCCCAAACAGTATCTTTCCAAGAAAGGAACAACTGTCATATCATATATTATGGAAGGACCCCTAAATGACAAAAAAAGGGAACAAAACAGAACAAAAACAAAGTCTACTTACTACCAGGTAACATTAAATCCATTATATTTCATCATCTCCTCTACTGAATGAAGAGATATATGAGATGCTATTACAGACATGAGGTCATAATTATCACTCTAGCTGTTGGCCATAGTCCAGGTAATTGAACTACGATATTGTGACTAGTGGTTCCGGATCTATTGTTTCAAAAAGTTGCAAAAGACCATTTGAATTTGTTCTTGCCATATAAATAATTGCATGACACAGATTGTATCTGGTCATCAGTTTCATTGGGGGCTTCATCATAGCTGATGTCAGAATTGGGTTCCTCATTGTACATTGCAATATTTTCATCACACTCCAATTCCACTTCACTCAAATCATGCTCTGCTTCTTCGTACCATGTTAGAACAGTCTCTTGGAAGTTTGAATCACCAAATCACACTCTTTTTGGCAAAAAAATGTGCCCATGCCATTATAATATATATATATATACATTAACAAAGATTATAATTTATGTTTGGTATGTATGTGTTGTCTGGTTTTAATATGATAGGATTTTAGTTATTTCTTTTAATATTATATTTGTGCCACTATAATATTGTTTTTACCATTGTTGTGAGCCGCCCCGAGTCTTCGGAGAGGGGCGGCATACAAATCTAATAAATGGAATTGAATTGAATTGCATCTGCAGTCAAAATAACTGTAACCCAAATTCAAACGCTGCTACAGAAAACACCAAATAACTCATACAAGCCTGATGCAGCATACACTCTTATTGGTGAGGAAACAAAAGCTATTCGCAACTGGAATGGTCCATTGAAACTCTGGAGAAGGTGCAGAAAAGAGCAACCAAAATGATTAGGGGACTTAAAACCAAGACTTATGAAGAGAGATTACAGGAACTGGGCATGGATAGCCTAGAGAAAAGGAGAGCCAGAGGGGACATGATAGCTGTATACAGGTATATGAGGGGTTGCCACAGAGAGGAGGGGGCCACTCTATTCTCCAGAACACCAGAGGGCCTGACGAGGAACAACAGATGGAAGCTGACCAAGGAGAGATTCAACCTAGAAAAGGAAGAACTTCCTGACAGTCAGAGCAATCAACCAGTGGAACAACCTGCCTGCGGAGGTTGTGAACTCCCCAACTCTGGACACTTTCAAGAGGAGATTGGACTGCCACTTGGTTGGGGTGCTTTAGGATTCCTGCTCAGGCAGGGAGTTGAACTTGATGACCTGCATGGTCCCTTTCAACTCTAACAATGAATGAATGAATGAATGAATGAATGAATGAATGAATGAATGAATGAATGAATGAATGAATGAATAAATAAATAAATTGATTGATTGATTGATTGATTGATGTTCCGAACATTTTGGAAAGCTGTTGTGGTCACTATTGTAATCAAGAGAGGCAGACAGCCGATGCATTAAACAACTTTATTGGGAGAACAATTACCACAGAAAGAGAGCAACTTACAAAATGGCAGGTTATTTATACTGCCCTGCTAACCAATCAAGATCGTACTCTTTTCCTGCTGAATATCGCCCCCTGCTGTTGCTAGGTTCATGACACCTATAACTACGGGTCTGTGGTTATGTGTTAAAAACCAAGAGATTTGGATTTTTTTTAAATCTTCATAGATTATTTGAGAATCTACTTCTTGATTACCCCTGATCTTAAATTTCACCCACACATTGAAAGGTAGGCAAAATAAGCCACAAAGAAATAAAAAATGGAGGGCACATTCCAAGTTACAATTATCCCGTTGCAAGCTTTTGTTATATCATCCTGTTTCAAGCAGTAGGTTAGCATTCCAAATATCTTCGAGAAATATATATACATGCACTCCCTCTCCCTTTCTCATCCCTGCACCGCATTTAATTCAATTTATTTATTAATTTTACATTCCACTCATTTCATCAAGAGCAACCTCTTCATTTTCAATTTGAGAATTAAATTTCCGAGTCTTCCCTTTCTTCCTTCATGTTGCTCTACAACATTTTCAGCAGGTCCCTTCAAGAACTGCAGAATAATTTACCTGCCTAACCAAAACATTTTTAATATACAATGTCTTTCACTCAAGGAATTCAATCCTCTCTTTGCAGAAATGGTCCTTGACAAACTTCAAGCAGGGTAATTATCTCTACACATGGCAGTGAGTTGGGTGAACATCTGCAGCATCTCTGAAGAATTTAGCTTGAATCTTCATATCCCTTCTGCAAACAGCAGCCACAAAGAATGACAAGTGGGATGGACGTAACTGATTAATCAGAAGATATTAATGCAGATGGCCTCACATTACAACCAAGTGGAATACTTCTCCTTGCCCTGCTCTAGCATCCAAGGTAGCTTCTTTTTTGTGGGAGAGAAATAAACTAAAGTAAGACTTTAAAGTTTGAAGCAGCAATTAAAATGTCATTTAGTCTCATTTTAGTTCTTTCTGAAAGGTCCTATACATTTTAATGACTTGCCACTTTAAGCTATGATCTGATGGCAGGATTTTCCCCCCCAATAAAGTCCTCCTTTACTCCACTCCCTGAGCAATTGTAATTTGTTTGGCAGTGAGTTTAATTAGCCTTTTGGCCTTCCACAGATTAAGATGCACTCTGTTTTACCCCTAAAGCATGCTCGACTTTCAGCTGAGGGTCAGCAACATTGTCAGATTTTTAAATAAAATGAAATAATAATAAAATAAAATGATATTTAAAAATTAAAACGTTAAACAAACTTTTTTGCTTTAAGTTCAGTGACACATAGAACTTTTAAACAGAAAATGGAATATATGTACACAATTTTAGAAATAAATAGTACATAGAATAATAGAGTTAGAAGGGACCTTGGAGATCTTCCACTCCAAGAAGCAGATTCTATAGCAGGGGGGTCAAACTTGATTTCATTCAGGGACACATCAGGGTTGTGTTTGACTTCGGAAAATTCATCCTTACTCTGGTCAGATTCAGCACATTATTTTATCCCCTGCTTAGGGCTTTTAAAAAAAAAAACCTTATTCAGAGAGAGTAACAATGAAAAAAAACTTGCAAGTTGCTAAGGGCTGAGAACATCATTAGCACCTGGTTAGGGCTGGAAAGAAACATTCTGAGTAAGTAAAGCAATGAAAAAAAAAACCTGCACAGACTTAGGGCTTGGAAATCATTCTTTGCAGAGAATAAAAATGAAAGAGCTTGCAAGCTCCTAAGGGCTAGGAACATTATTAGCACCTGATTAGGGCTAGAAAGAAACTTATTCAGGGCAAGTAAAGCAATGAAAAAAACCCTGCAAAGACTTAGGGCTTGGAAAATATTCTTCGCTGAGAGAAACAATGAAAGACCCTGCTGGGAAGATTGTTAGCAGCTAGTTAGGGCTGGGGGGGAAAGCTACATTCAGAGTATAAGGTGCACTTGAATTTTCAGCTTCTTTTAGGGAGTCATTTTTGGTCTCATACACCAAAAAATATGATATGAACCAATTCTATGTAGAATACTTTAGCTGACCCTCTCATTTTTTTCATTTTTTTTCCATTTTTTTTCCAAAATACTTTATTAATTTTAATAAAAGGACATACAAACTCACAAACATTTAAACACATAGTAAGGGTAACAATTACCCCTCTCTTCTTGAAGTCAATTTTTAATACAGAAAAAAGGATAAATTCTTCAACATAGTATTCTAAGTGAAAAGAAGAATTTTGTTTACACATTCTAATAAACATAGGGTTAAGTTAATAAAGGAAAAACCAACAAAAAAAATCCAATAACATTTTGATATATTCATACAGTTTTCGTAACCTTAATTTTAATTTTATTTTTGTCTATCCATGTATAAACTTTATTCCAAATAATATAAAAATCCGATTCTTCTTGATCATTCAGCCTTCTTGTCATCATATCCATCTCTGCACAATCCAAATTTTTTTTAACTACATCTTCTTTTTTGGGAATATTTTCCCCCTTCCCATTTTTGTGCATAAACTATCCATTTTTTTTCATTTTTAATAGAGTTCTTTGAAAACATTAAATGTTTATTCCAGATATCCATTGTAAAGAAGAACACTGTACAACACAACAGAATCAATATATTGCTAAATGTCTAGAGAAATTCAGAAAATATACATGCTGTGTGGAAACATTTCCAGATCCATTTGGACTACAGCTGGATATGCAATTATATTTCACTGTCTTCACTGAGTTTTATGCATACTTGAAACAAACTGCCTTCTATCTGCCAGATTTGCACACTATCCAGTCATAATATGATTTGATTTTGACTCTCTATGTTCTGTAAATTCAGCCATTTATGCTTTACACAGTAAATCCTGATTTAGAAATAACTACTGGATGTTTTCACATGACATACTGCATTAAATATGTATATATTATAGCCTGTGCAAAGCACCACATCTTACACCCAATCATTTTCTGTGTTTTAAGTTTTTAGGCTCATTATATTGTTTACAAACCATTACGGCAGAGATAATACAGTCTAGTTGTAAGTCAAAACCAAGCAAATTACATTACAGCCACAGGTAAGTGCAAAAACTCTTTGGATTATTTATTTATTTATTTAGTCCAATACATAATACACATTGAAGAGAATAGATATGTAGTAATATAACAAAAGAAACGAATAGAAGAAAAGATATAAAAGTATAGGTGAACAAATTTGAAAGGAAGAAAAGATAAATGAGATAAGGAGAGACAATTGGACAGGGGACGGAAGGCACACTGGTGCACTTATGCACGCCCCTTACTGACCTCTAAGGAACCTGGAGAGGTCAATCATGGATAGTCTAAGGGAAAAATGTTGGGGGTTAGGGGTTGATACTACTAAGTCAGGTAATGATTCCACGCTTCGACAACTTGGTTGCTGAAGTCATATTTTTTACAGACAAGTTTGGAGCGGTTAATATTAAGTTTGAATCTGTTGCGTGCTCTTGTGTTGTTGCGATTGAAGCTGAAGTAGTCATTGACAGATAGAACATGATCTTGTGGGATATGATCTTGTGGGCAATATTTAGATCGTGTTTTAGGCGTCATAGTTCTAAGCTTTCAAGACCAAGGATTGATAGTCTGCTTTCATAGAGTATTCTGTTTCGAGTGGAGGAGTGAAGGGCTCTTCTGGTGAAGTATCTTTGGACATTTTCAAGGGTGTTGATGTCCGAGATTTGGTATGGGTTCCAGACAGATTAGTCCTGTTTCATGTTTTTAAACTGGATGAAACCTGGAATCATGTGCAAAGGAAGGAAGATAGATTGCATGGGGTGGAAAAAAAAACACATGTGCCCTACTGAGTGACCCATTTTTGGCTGCCAGGAGGAGGCCGTGGAGGCCAAAAATGGGCCAAAAATGTTCCCCACACTCCCACTCTATTTTGTGCAGGCTGGACTTTTGTTATTTCCAGGCCTGACCCATATGTCAGATCTAAGCACCCGATGGGTTGGATTCGGGCCACAGGCCTTGTGTTTGACACCTCTATAACTTTTCAGAGAAATGGTTGTCCAGTCTCTGTTTGAAAGCCTCCAGTGATGAAGCACCCACAACTTCTGAAGGCAAGCTGTTCCTTCACATGAGGACATTTCTCCTAAATTCTAGGTTGTTAGAAAAGACTTTGCTTTGTTCTAGACAACCATTTGGCTGGAATGTAATAAGGAATGCTTCCTTTGGCAGGGAGCTGGATTAGAAGACCTCCAAGGTCTCCTCCAATCCTATGCCCTCATCACCTTGAGGTCTCCTCCAATCCTATGCCCTCATCACCTCGAGATTCAACTACTGTAATGCTCTCTACATGGGGCTACCTTTGAAAAGTGTTCGGAAACTTCAGATCATGCAGAATGCAGCTTCAAGAGCAATCATGGGCTTCCCAAGGTATGCCCATGTTACACCAACACTCCGCAGTCTGCATTGGTTGCCGATCAATTTCTGGTCACAATTCAAGGTGTTGGTTATGGCATCGGACCAGAATTGCCCCCACCCTCCTTGCCTTTCGTAAGCTATTTAAAACCCACCTCTGCCGTCAGGCATGGGGGAACTGAGATATTCTTTCCCCCTAGGCCTTTACAATTTTATGTATGGTATGTCTGTATGTATGTTTGGTTTTTATATTAATGGGTTTTTAATCATTTTTAGTATTGGATTATTTTGTATATTGTTTTATTATTGTTGTTAGCCGCCCCGAGTCTCCGGAGAGGGGCGGCATACAAATCCAATCAATCAATCAATCAATCAAATCAATATCTCCGGGACCGTCTTCTGCCGCACGAATCCCAGTGACTGGTTAGGTCCCACAGAGTTGGCCTTCTCCGGGTCCCGTCGACTAAGCAATGTCGTTTGGCGGGACCCAGGAGAAGAGCCTTCTCTGTGGCGGCCCGGCCCTCTGGAACCAGCTCCCCCCAGATATCAGAGTTGCCCCCACCCTCCTTGCCTTTTTCAAACTCCTTAAAACCCACCTCTGTCGTCAGACATGGGGGAATTTAAATTTCCCTTCCCCCTAGGCTTATAGAATTTATACATGGTATGCTTGTATGTATGATTGGTTCTTTAAATTGGGGTTTTTTTGATTGTTTTTAATATTAAATTTGTTTACATTGTCTTTTTATATTGTTGTTAGCCACCCCGAGTCTTCAGAGAGGGCCGGCATACAAATCTAATAAATACAAAATACAAATACAAATGATTCTATTTCTAATACGCATTCATGATTTTCTTAGTTCAATCCATTGAAAGATCTTTGAACTGGACCATTTGTAAGCAGCCATTCTGTAAGTGCTCTTTGAATAAATATGTATATGAGGAGCTTTCGATTTTAATGCTATTTCTTGCCTTTCCTGCTTGCCTTTCAATTTTAATGCTATTTCTTGCCTTTTCCTGTTTCACACGTGTCCAGAAAAATCTCACATAGGAAACAGTACTCAGTACTCAGAGAGAACATTGGTCTAGCTCACGGGTAGGCAAAGTTGGCTCTTCTATGACTTGTGGAATTCAACTCCCAGAATTCCTGAACCAAACATTCTAGCTCGGGAATTCTGGGAGTTGATGTCCACATGTCATAAAAGAGTCCACTTTGCCTACCCCTGGTCTAGCTTGTTTTATATTGTCAGCATTGGCTATTGCACCTTTGTTCCTGCCCATGATGTTTTGTTGAGATTCCTGCTCTGCCAAATCAGGTGGATAGCTCAATATAATATAATTAAAATAATTAGAAATGTGGATACTGATATTATGCTGAGTCAGAACACTGGGCTCTCTAGTAATCTGTACAAGATGACCCCCATCTCTTCATCTTTATTTAACAGAAATCCACTGCTAAAATTTTGCTTTTAAAGATAATCTAAATTAATGGTGGTTTTTTTTTTCATATGCTTTGCCTAAAGATATAAGCACAAAGCTACAATTGTCAGAGGCTAGCCCACTCGAAAAGGAACACATTGACTTGTTTGTTGATTTGTTTACATTGTCTTTTTATATTGTTGTTAGCCACCCCGAGTCTTCAGAGAGGGGCGGCATACAAATCTAATAAATACAAAATACAAATACAAATGATTCTATTTCTCATATGCATTCATGATTTTCTTAGTTCAATCCATTGAAAGATCTTTGAACTGGACCATTTGTAAGCAGCCATTCTGTAAGTGCTCAAATGAAACAATTTACCCCTTTTCTTTCTGTTGTTTTAAACCTTTACTTAAATAGCAAAGGCAATTTAACATGAATATAGGGTAGGCTGAAAAGTACCATCTTGGTTTCCTCACAATCAGGCTGTAATAGCATTAGCTGTAGTTATACACATGACAAAAGACTAATAGTAGATTTATGTGTATTGATTACTTCAGTGCAAATCTCTACTTTATTACATGTTAGGGAAGCTGATTGGCCACAACTGTTTTAATGGCTCCCTTAAATGAAAAGTCAATATTTTTTGCTTTGTCAAGGCTATAATTTACATTTAGTGCCCTTCCATTTGAAATGAGATCCATGAAATTCATATCTGAAGTAAAGCAATTCCATAATCTACGTGAGAGTTCCTTCCATAGATCTGTAAGGGAAATTACTGCAGAGGTTTGATATATTATCTTTCCCATTCCTTGTCAGCAAACACATGATAGAATAACTTCAGCAATTTATAAATAAGAATCTTTGACTAATCTATTATTGTTTGGCATGCTTACAATTTTTATTTTTTTAAAGAAAAGGGCAGTCTTGAAAAGACTGATTGGATGTGTTTCCTCCTAATACAAATGCCATAAGCATAACAGAATAACAAAATACAGAGTTGGAAGGAACTTTGTAGGTTTTCTAGTCTTCAGGCTGCTATTCCCTTACTTTGCTAATGTCCAGCTCTCAATGAAAGGATAAAATATATGTGCATATTGTTCTATTATTATTATTATTATTATTATTATTATTTATTGGATTTGTACGCCGCCCCTCTCCGCAGACTCGGGGCAGCTAACAACAGTGATAAAACCAGCATGTAGAAATCCAATTAATAAAACAACTAAAAACCCTTATAATAAAACCAAACATACACACAAACATATCATGCATAACTTGTAATGGCCTAGGGGGAAGGAATATGCGAGAGCAGTCATGGGCTTACCTAGGTATGCCCATGTTTCACCAACACTCCGCAGTCTGCATTGGTTGCTGATCAACTTCCGGTCACAATTCAAAGTGTTGGTTATGACCTTTAAAGCCCTTCATGGCACTGGACCAGAGTATCTCCGAGACCGCCTGCTGCCGCACGAATCCCAGCGACCGATTAGGTCCCACAGAGTGGGCCTTCTCCGGGTCCCGTCAACTAAACAACGTTGGTTGGCAGGCCCCAGGGGAAGAGCCTTCTCTGTGGTGGCCCTGGCCCTCTGGAATCAACTCCCTCCGGAGATTAGAACTGCCACTACTCTCCTTGCCTTTCGTAAACTCCTTAAGACCCACCTCTGTCGTCAGGCATGGGGGAACTGAAACATCTCCCCCGGGCAGATACAATTTATGAATGGTATGTTTGTATGTATGTGTGTTTAGAATATGGGGTCTTTTAAATATTTTTAAACAGTAATTTAGATTTGTTGTAGATTGTTTTTTCACTTGTTGTGAGCTGCCCCGAGTCTGCGGAGAGGGAAGGCATACAAATCTAAATAATAAAATAAAAATAAAATAAATAAATAAATATCTTAACTCCCCCATGCCTGGCGGCATAAATGAGTCTTGAGTAGTTTACGAAAGACAGGGAGGGTGAGGGCAGTTCTAATCTCTGGGGGGAGTTGGTTCCAGAGGGCCGGGGCCACCACAGAGAAGGCTCTTCCCCTGGGGCTCGCCAAACGACATTATTTAGTCGACGGGACCCAGAGAAGGCCAACTCTGTGGGACCTTATCGGTCGCTGGGATTCGTGCGGTAGCAGGCGGTTCCGGAGGTAATCTGGTCCCATGCCATGCAGGGCTTTAAAGGTCATGACCAACACTTTGAATTGTGACCGGAAACTTTGTTCTAAAACAAAGTAAGTTTCATATTCAGTGTATCAGTTAATCTCTGAATTGCAGATGGATGAAGATTAAAGCTTTTGGCTTTACCAAACTTTTGAGTCTATTGTTAAACAGAAATGTCATTTCCCATGAAGTCTCTCTCTCTTTTTCTCTCCCTTCCCCCCCCCCCCCCCGGTGTGTGTGTGTGTGAGAGAGACAAAGAGAGAGAGGAGAGAGAGATATTATATTCATCTTTTGTTCCTGATCAAGAGATGAAATATTTAAGAGTTATCATTTGAAGTCAAAATGTTTAAGGCTGTGAAATGACTGCGGCAAGATATATGCCCTGTAAATATTTAATTATGCATCTTCTTGAAGTCTGAAGCTGATTCAATTAAACCAAGTTTCCCCTAAGAAGGAAATTGAGAATAAAAGTTATTTCACCCCCATGCCAAATTTGCTTCTGAATCCAATACAAAGCAAGTCTTAAAAATTAAAATTTACATCGTCTGTTAACCAGTGTGACCTTGTAAGAACCAAAATAATACTGTCGTCTTTCTACAGATCAAGTGGGAGGAAAAGGAAGGAAGGAAGGAAGGAAGGAAGGGAGGGAGGAAAATAGATCATCTTAAACAGGAATCAACCTTTTCCTAGTGAATATAACTTAGTTTATAGTTGAAACAGATTATCAGCATAATTCTTGAAATACAGTATCTTTTCTATCTATTGTTTATCTGACAATTTGTAGCCCATATATGCCAGGCCTACATTATCAGAATTTTTATTATTAGCCCTTTAAATAAGGTTTTTATCAATGTTAATTCTTAGTTGAAGACTAAAGGAACAGAATGCCAATAAAAATAGTCATCTCTAATCTCTGATGCATCTAAACTTGCATGATTTAAAATGAAAACAACGTAGGCAGAGTTAATGGGATTGAGACATAGTCATGCTATTGAAATCCATAGAATGAAAATGCACATACCAAAATAAAGTCCATAGATTGAAACACATATACTTCAAACAGGATGATGTGTACATTAAATGAAATGGGTCATTCATCATGCTTTCAATTCTACTTAGAGACCTACTGACAACATCTGTGCTATTCCCAGAGACAGAGATAGTTGGACTGTATTTAAGTATGTCTCTTTAAGATATTGCATTAGGGGAAATGTAGTGAAATTACATTTCTGGTTTTATCTCAAGTTTATAATCCAATATTTCTTCCATCCATGTCTGAATTTGGCTCCAATTTTTTTCCGCTTCCTTACATTGCCACCAAATGTGGTAGTATGTTCCTACCTCTTTTTTGCACTTCCAACATTTGTTGCTTACATTCACATTTATTTTGGCTAAGCGCGCTGGCGCATAGTGCCATCGGAAAAACATTTTATAGAGATTTTCTTTGTAAGGTGTTGATAGCGTCATCTTGTAGTTTACTGACCATAGTTTTTCCCAGTCTTCCAGTTGGATCGCATAGCCAAAGTTGGTCATCCAAGCTATCATATTAGGTTTAACTATTTCTTCGATATTTTCGTAGTTTAGTAGATAGTTATACATTTTGGTTATGAATTTTTTGTCAGGACCTGTTAATATTTTGTCTATTTCATTTTGTTTTTTACATATTCCGAATTTCACCAGGTCCTTTTTGTATCTACTTTAATTTGGTAATATGGTAGCCAGTCTATTACTATGCCTTCATCTTTAAGTCTTTCTCTAGTTTTTAAACTTCCTTTGGTATTTAGAAGGACTTGATTATTGATACCAAGTCAAATTTATTTCCAACACCTCTTTATTTTCCCTTTCCTTTTAGAGTGTTAACTCTGCAGTCTTGTAAAAATCTCCACTGAAGCAAATTTACTGATTGCATATCAACCATTCTTGGAACATTTCTGGCTGAGGACTAGCACGAAAATCAGTGTGATGAAAAAACAAGCAAAGACATAACAAATAATTTGCTCTGCAGACTAGGAAAAAAACCGGTGTGTAGTTTTTATATTAGATTCAGGTACAAATGGATTCACAAACTGAAAAAAAGCTCGGACATACAAGCAAAGCTAGATGAATTCATATGAAATAAGTCTATTGCATTAATAGACAACTGTAATTATTGGGCAGTTTATACTTACATAAATATTAGGAAATCTTCCACTCTGGATGGATGATAGATAGATTGCACAGCCCGTGGCTTACCCTCAGCCCGGATTTGCCACAGGGCCAGGGAGACATGGCCCTCGGCGTAGCCGCCATCTTGTGGGCCGGGATCTCGCTATCTTGGGACATCGGCTCAGGCTGATGACATCGTCAGGGGGGTGGAGCCTGCCAGCCCTATAAAAGGGCTGTGCAGGCTTTCGGGCCTCCTTTTCGCCCTGACGACGAGCAGGCGATACCCACCCCCCTCCTTATCTTTCAGTGTGCTATGGTGGGTTGCCCTTAGGGGGCCGAATAGGAATTTTTTGCAGTCTCAGCATTTACTGTGACCATTTTTTCACCTATTCCACACTGCGGTGATGGATGGTTGGTTAGGGGGTGCTTCGCTCCCCGATTCAGGTTAATTGGCTTACCTTTGCTCATTTGGATTGGCAGGTTAGGGGCTGAAATTGGGTGATGTTTAGCAACTGCGTGTTCTCTGTTGGGCATCTTTGGGGATGATTGGCAGGTTCTCTCCAAGGGCTCATGGTGCCTTTAGTTCGATCTGGGCAATTGGGGGGAACTTGCCTTTGGGTCTCGCTCATTTCTATCCCCTTTAAGGGGTTAGATGGCGAGACCTCCCACATGCAGGTGCATGGCTGGGATCCAGGTGAGAGCGTGGCCCTCCACCTGGATCAGCATGGAGCTACGCCATAAGTTGCCTCGGAAGTTTTTCTGATGTCATTTTCCGCCCCGGAAGTAATTGTTTGACCCTGCGGATCCTTGTTAGGCTTAATTAAATTTATGCTAATTTAATTAATAAATTATACTAATTTAATAATTAATAAAAATGACCCAGTTTAAATCCAGCTCTCTGTGTCGTTGTCGTTACTCCTCCTCTGCTGCAATGTCTGATTGACTGAGGATTGATTTAGTTATATAGAAAAAAAAATACAGGATTTGAGAGGTATCTATCCTCAAATCTCCACCGTGTTCTGTTGACTGGATGTATTGTAGTTACTGTCCAATGTGAACAAATTATGATATCACCATGTTTTCTCAAAACAAAGGGTGGACTCATTTGAACTCTAAAAGGGAAAGTGGTGATAATAAGATTCACCCTGAAATAATATTTCACATAAAGATGTTCCAATATTTGAAGGGTTGCCACAAAGGGTTCGACCTATCCTCCAAAGCACCTGCAGAGAGAACAAAAAGCAATGGGTGGAAATTAATCAAAAAGATAACCAACATAGAAATAAAAAGAAATGTCCTGATGATGCGAACAATGAACCGGTGGAATGCCTTGCCCCCAGAAGTTGTGGATGATCCAACACTGGAGGATTTAAAAAAGAAATTAGACAGCTATTTGTCCCGAATGATATAGGGTTTCCTGCTTGACCTTGGAAGAGAAACCTCCAAAGTTCCTTCCAACTCTTTTATTCCATCAAGAGTTCCATTTTTATGACTTTAAACAGATGTATTTAGTCTAAGAGGAACTTGCTTGGCCTTCCTTTATTTACGTCCAACTTCCTTAAAGGCATTGAAACTCAGTTCCAAGATTTCCACATCAGTATGTTACAAGTATTTGAAAATTCATTTGTTAGTATTGGTGCTTGTGGACTCAGCCAATGATTGACTCAACATAGTTTCCCCAATCTCGTTATTGTGGATAGATGCTTTTAGTCTGGCTTTTCATTTGAGGTTGTTTATTATTAGTAGTATTTATTAGATTCGTATGCCGCCCCTCTCTGATATAGATGACCCCACAGCATAACATAGAAACATAGAAGACTGAAAGCAGAAAAAAGACCTCATGGTCCATCTAGTCTGCCCTTATACTATTTCCTGTATTTTATCTTACAATGGATATATGTTAATCCCAGGCATGTTTAAATTCAGTTACTGTGGATTTACCAACCACGTCTGCTGGAAGTTTGTTCCAAGGATCTACTACTCTTTCAGTAAAATAATATTTTCTCAAGTGGCTTTTGATCTTTCCCCCAATTAACTTCAGATTGTGTCCCCTTGTTCTTGTGTTCACTTTCCTATTAAAAACACTTCCCTCCTGGACCTTATTTAACCCTTTAACATATTTAAATGTTTCGATCATGTCCCCCCTTTTCCTTCTGTCTGACTATACAGATTGAGTTCATTAAGTCTTCCCTGATACGTTTTATGCTTAAGACCTTCCACCATTCTTGTAGCTTGTCTTTGGACCCGTTCAATTTTGTCAATCTGTTTTTGTAGGTGAGGTCTCCAGAACTGAACACAGTACTCCTAATGTGGTCTCACCAGCGCTCTATATAAGGGGATCACAATCTCCCTCTTCCTGCTTGTTATACCTCTAGCTATGCAGCCAAGCATCCTACTTGCTTTTCCTACCGCCCGACCACACTGCTCACCCATTTTGAGACTGTCAGAAATCACCCTCCAATTCTTTAGAGCAGGTAAGCTCCTCCTTCTACTTTTGAGGATTGTTGTTATTATAAGCTTTCTGTTGTTGTTGCTGCTGCTGTTTTTGTTGTTGTTTCAAATTCAGAAGTGCATTGCTTTCTTACTAATACAGGCATCGCGTACACAAGGCTTTCATCCCAGCAATCAAATAGCCCATAGGCTCTTCTACCACAAACAGAATGAAAAAGATGAGGAATGAATAGTCACGTACCATTACATTCAACATTGCCAGGCCTGACATTCTGTCATTGGTTTTCAGCTGCGAAACTGTCTTAAAGTAGAGTTCTATGAGTAAGGCAAGGAGGAAATGCTTTGGGATGAATGCATTAATAATGAATATATAAATTTGTTTAGCAGATTCTAGCCCTTTAGCTATTTTAGCTATGCATCTGGGTTGGTGGGAATGGGGGCTTACAAGATTTGGTGACATTTGAAGCATGGCTGGATCGGAGATGCTTGACAGGAGAGTTTGGAGTGTATGTTTTATTTGACTGCGTTAACAGAGGCAGGAAAATGGTAAAAGTGAATGTAAAGAATTGACTTGCTCCTGCTGACAAGAGTTGCTTGCTTCAGTCTCCTCTTGGTCCTGGCGTCAATCTGGAAGATAATGTACGATTGTCAAAACAGTAAATAATTTTAATTTAATGGATTTGCAATAATATGCTTGTGAATTATTGTACCTGAATAAATAAATGAGTTACTGACCAGTTTTGGTTATTAATTTTTAAAATGATTATAGATTTTTAGAGATAATTTGAGTGATTTTATGATATTCCCAGATATTGATGTCAGGTTGAGCGATCAGTGTTAATCAAATCTTCCTTAAGTATATTATTATTATGTCAGTACAACACAGCAAACGAGATCACTATGCTGGATTTCGTATTTCATCACCAGTCGGGCGCTTCCCAAGCACCTAGGACTGCGTGATGTAGCGGTGAATTATGTTTGCCGATCCCAGTAAAGCGGCCTTTTGCAATTGACAGATGGAGATTTTGTCAATTCTGATGGTTTTCAAATGTCCGCTGAGATCCTTTGGTGCTGCACCCAGTGTGCCAAGTACCACTGGGACCACTTTCACTGGCTTATGCCAGAGTCGTTGCAGCTCGATTTTTAGATCTTCGTATTTCACTAATTTCTCTAGTTACTTCTCCTCAATTCGGCTGTCTCCTGGGATTGCAATGTCGATGATCCATACTTTTTTTTTCTCCACGATCACAATGTCTGGTGTGTTATGCTTCAGAATTCAGTCAGTCTGAAGTCGGAAGTCCCACAGTAGTTTTGCTTGCTCATTTTCGACCACTTTTTTGGGCTTATGATCCCACTAGTTCTTTGCCACTGGTAAATGGTAGTTCCGGCACAAGTGCCAGTGGATCATCTGTGCCACAGCATCATGTCTATTATATTATTATTATTATTATTATTATTATTATTATTATTATTATCATCATCATCATCATCATCATCATCATCATCATCATCATCATCAAAAAACAGTAATACACAGCAAACAAGATTTATATGCTGGATTTTGTATTACAATATCACAAGCCAACACTTCCCAAGCGTCTAGGACTGTGTGATGTATTTTTGCATGATGCACACAGATGGCCAGAGGTGGCCTTTTGCAACTGACAGATTGTGATTTTGTCAATGTTTATTGTTTTCAAATGCTGACTGAGGTCTTTGGGCACAACACCCAGTGTGCCAATTACCCTGGGACCACTTGTACTGGTTTATGCCAGAGTCGTCATAGTTTGATTTTAAGATCCTGAAATTGGCTAAGTTTTTCTTATTGTTTTTCATCAATTCCGCTATCACCTAGTATGGCGATATCAATGATCCACACTTTTTTCTTTTGCACAATTGTGAGGTCTGGTGTATTGTGTTTCAAAACCTTGTCAGTTTGAATCTAAAAGTCCCAAAGTATTTGGTATGTTTATTTTCAACTACCTTATCAAGTATAATTGAGTCTGTCATCTGCACCTCTATAACTGTCTAGTTTGGTGCTGCAACCCAACAGGACCGACACAGACTTCAGAGGATAATCAGAACTGCAGAAAAAACAATTGCTGCCAACCTGCCTTCCATTGAGGGCCTGTATACTGCATGAGTCAAAAAGAGGGCGGAGAAAATATTTACTGACCCCTCACATCCTGGACACAAATTGTTTCAACTCGTACCCTCAAAACATCGCTATAGAGCACTGCACACCAAGACAGCTAGACACAAGAACAGTTTTTTTCCGAACGCCATCACTCTACTAAACAAATAATTCCCTCAACACTGTCAGACTTTCTACTAAATCTGCACTTCTATTCTACTAGTTTTTCTCATTATTCCTTTCACCCATTCCCTCCCATGTTGACTGTATGACTGTAACTTGTTGCTTATATCCTAAGATTTTTATTAATATTGCTTCTTCATTGCTTATTTGACCCCTATGGCAATCATTAAGTGTCATACCACATGATTCTTGACAAATGTATATTTTATTTTATGTACTCTGAGAACATATGCACACTTGGCCAATAAAATTCTATTCTATTCTATTCTATTCTATTCTATTTATGATCCCATCAGTTTTTTACCACTGGTAGGTGGTAGTTGTGGCACAGTTGTGGCAAAGATCTTTCCTCTTCACAATGAGTAGGCCAGGCCACAGCCAGTTGGCCTCATCTTTCCTCTTCACATTGACAACCGCACAGGCTGGATCCAACCACATCATTGGCTGAATCCAGCCCACGGGCCTTGAGTTTTATAACCCTGCTCTAGATCAGTCTCTCTACATTAAACAAAATGTGTTTTTTCCTTACTCTATTCTCTTATTTTTTCTAGACATTCTTTAGTTAAAATGCAGATATATGTCATTGATTGTGAACAATTTAGATGTTTTTAAAAGGAGTAAATAAATTCACGAGGAAAATGCTTGCAATGGTAACATATGTGGTTTTAGAAACTGCAGAAAATCCAGTTACTGCCAACCTGCCTTCCATTGAGGACTTGTATACTGCACAAGTCAAAAAGAGGGCCATGAAAATATTTACTGACCTGTCGCATATTGTGCATAAATCGTTTCAACTCCTATCCTCAAAACAATGCCATAGAGCACTGCACACCAAGACAACTAGACACAAGAACAGTTTTTCCCTATTGCCATCACTCTGCAAAACAAATAATTCCCTCGACACTGTCAAACTATTCACTAAAGCTGCATTCCTATTACTATTAGTCTTCTCATCATTCTCATCACCCATTTCCTCCTACTTATGACTGCATGATTTTAACTTGTTGCTTGTATCCTTACAATTTATATTAATATTGATTGTTTCCTGATTGCTTATTTGTACCCTATTACAATCATTAGGTATTGTACCTCCTGATTGTTGACAAATGTATCTTTTTCTTTTATGTACACTGAGAGCATATGCACCAAAGACAATTTCCTTCTGTGTCCAATCACATTTGGCCAATAAAGAATTCTATTCTATTCTATTCTATTCTATTCTATTCTATTCTATTCTATTCTATTCTATTCTATCCTATCCTATCCTATTCTATTCTATTCTATTCTACTCTACTCTACTCTAATCTACTCTACTCTACTCCATTTTATTCTGCCCTGCCCTGCCCTGTCCTACCTTACCCTACCCTACCCTACCCTACCCTACTCCTCCCATCTTATCCCATCCTATGCTATCCTATTCTATCTTATCCTATCCTATTAAATTATTTATAGTGATAAAATTAGAGATGCTTGAAAGGGCATTAAAATATTCATTAAAATCCTTACATACAAACACATACATTTCTATTCACCATATTAAGCTCTGCAGTAACTGCAGGTGTTACATTACTTTGTACAGACATACTTCATATTTACGTTTCAATGCTACATTGATAAGTTAAACAAGGTTATTAAATAGTGGCATTTAACTAATCAGCCAGCTAAGAGAAAGTTATGTTTCTTTTATAAGGCATTACAGAGATTAGGGTTTTTTTAATATTCAAAGTAATTGTAATCACTTGGGATATGCTTGCTATTAGCACTTCCTTAAAGTGGAAACTGATTTAGCAACAATGTGCATGGTGGAAATTTGTTAAATTTCTTATGTATGAAATCCCAAAAGATTACATTAAATGCTATCAAATATACAAAAAATTCTGATGTAAGTTGAACAGTATGTTGGGGTATCATAAACCTGAAAATGCTGATACAATTTTGGATCAGGCTTATTGTTCCCTAGAGAAAAATCATCATTTGGAAAAGAAGATCATCTAGTCCAACCGTAAAAAGAATATGCACCTTATATATAATTAATAGATAACTTGCTAATTAGATGTAACCACATAAGCAAGATATCTAGACTCTTCCATGTCAGATTGCCCCCCAAAAAAAAACCCCTTGCACTTTCATTCTTCTTCACATCTACAATGATATAGCAAAGAAAGAAGTGGTAAAAATAGTAGTTAGCCCTTGATTAGTAGAATACTGAGAGATATTTGCACTGCCAAGATTTCTTTTCAAAGCAATTAGAAGCATATTGATACCTTCATACTCAAGTGCTTTGAACTCATCAAATTTGGTATTCAGTACATTTTGATGTAAACATTTGGCCCCAATACTCATCGTTTTTTGGTGCTCAGCACACAAGCAAGAAGTTGTTGCTATCAGTTGTCTTGTGATTCACAACATTATTCCTTGGGGCGGTGGAATCATGTTTGTTATTCATCAGTTTTGGTAATTGATCCTGCTACAACCCATTAAGAATGAGTACTGTAGATATAGCACTATCATTATTAATTCTAGACTCACAATGCAAAGAACAAGTAGGCAGTGTAATAACATATACCAAAAAGAATCACAAGTCCTAACAGTTTAAGAGATGGATGGATGGATGGATGGATGGATGGAAGGAAGGAAGGAAGGAAGGAAGGAAGGAAGGAAGGAAATTATAGCTCCATCCTATGTTTTTTTTGTCCCTTTTATTCATGAGTTTTATTTTATTTATTTATTTATTTATTTATTACTTAGATTTGTATGCCGCCCCTCTCCGAAGACTCGGGGCGGCTCACAACACGTGGAAACAAATCATAAACAACACGTGGAAACAAATAAATAATTTAAAATATTAAAGATTTTAAAAAAGACCCCATATACTAACAGACATACACACAAGCATACCATATATAAATTAAACATGCCCAGGGGAAGATGTTTCAGTTCCCCCATGCCTGACGGCAAAGGTGGGTTTACGGAAGGCAGGAAGAGTAGGGGCAGTTCTAATCTCCGGGGGGAGTTGGTTCCAGAGGGCCGGTGCCGCCACAGAGAAGGCTCTTCCCCTGGGGCCCGCCAACCGACATTGTTTAGTTGACGGGACCCGGAGAAGGTCCACTCTGTGGGACATAATTGGTCACTGGGATTCGTGCGGCAGGAGGCGGTCTCGGAGATATTCTGGTCCAATGCCATGAAGGGCTTTAAAGGTCATAACCAACACTTTGAATTGTGACCGGAAACTGATCGGCAGCCAATGCAGACTGCGGAGTGATGGTGAAACATGGGCATACCTAGGTAAGCCCATGACTGCTCTCGCAGCTGGATTCTGCACGATCTGAAGTTTCCGAACACTTTTCAAAGGTAGCCCCATGTAGAGAGCATTACAGTAGTTGAGTTTGTGACTTAAACAAGTTTCAGAGAAACAAAAAAGTAATTGTCCTTTAAATTTGTTTTATCATAGTAGTTTTCTTTTGCCAATATTCTGAGATGAGAAAAAGCTACACCCCCCCCCCCAAAAAAAAAAGCTTTGGGTTTAGCTATAACACATGTCATAGAGTGGGAGACATAGTACTGCTATTTTGAAGGCAAAATGCAATGCTTAATGTTGTGCTACAATTCCACATGGAGTCTTGAAAACAGGGTTGAAAAGGTTGAAATTAAAGTGTTGTGTTTGCTGCTAAAAATGTGACTAATCCAACTTTCAAAAGTGCATAACAGAAAGGATATTTTTTGTCCTTTTGAAATTTCTGTCATTCTCTGTTCATTCAGTTGTTGAAACATACCGATATCCACGATTGTTGCATATAAATATCTCTTATTAACTGTTCTGTATTGCATGGCAGCTGGCCGGTAATTAGCCCCAAATTAAAATTCAAACCCAAAGGTTTCAAAAGGAACAGGAGTCTACTTACAAATACGTTTGTTGAACTGCACACACTCGAACCAAAACAATGTCTTTTCCCCTGCCAAAATCCAGGTGTGAGAACAAGTTGATAAGATAAAGTCCCACAGCCAAAATTCTACTCACAATATTAACCCTATGAATGTCCAGTACTGTATGCAAAAACACTCTAATATTTTTTTTCAGTTGCAACTCAGAATTCTCCAGGATACAAAAAAATGAGTTCAATTGGCTCTGCTAAATTTTAAGTTATACTTTCAAGTGTCTATGGAGATTTTCAATCATCTAGGTCAGTGATGGCGAACCTACGGCATGGGTGCCACAGGTGGCACACAGAGCCATATTTGCTGGCACACGAGCCTTTGCCCTAGCTCAACTCCAATGTTCATGTGTGTGCTGGCCAGACAATTTTTGGCTTGCACAGAGGCTCTCGGAGTGTGTTTTTGGCTTCTAGAGAGCCTCTGGGTGGGATGGGGAGGGTGTTAATACCCTCCCTGGCTCCAAAGAAGCCTTTGGAGCCTGGGAAGGGTGAAACATGAACCTATTGGGCTCTTAGAATTTGGGAAAGTTCCCGCTCTCCCCAGGCATTGAATTATGGGTGTAGGCACTCATGCGTGCATGACAGCGCGTGTGCAGGCTCTTTCGGCACCCGAGAAAAACAGTTTCGCCATCACTGATCAAGGTCATGGCTGTCCCAAAAGGGGTGGGGGTGGGAGGGAGTTTGCAAAAGGCAATTGAACTTGATTGGAGTTTTGGGTGTGTATGTTTGTTTGGGTGTGTATGTTTTACTTTGAAAACTTTTCACCCAAACAGTTGAAAAACTGAAGATGTTTCTTGGGTGGGAACCAAAACCATGGGTGGAATACTCTGGGTTCGTCTGGGTTCAGGCTCTTCTAAAGATTCTGTGTGGTTCAGCAAACCACCAAATCCCAATCCTGGCTGTCCCTGCCTACAGGGGTGGGCTACTGCCTGGATGGGGGGGGAACGCAGAGGGGTAACGAAAATGGAGCTCCACCCCAGAGCACCCAATTTGCACTGAAAGATGTTGAAAGAAAATTCAGGACATCCTGCATAAGCCACGCCTACAGTGTGGTAGTAAAATTTTGGTAGCCCTTCACTGCCTGCCTACCATGTCCTGCTGTTTTCAGGAGTCTCCACATAGCCTGTTTTGAATGTGAGGTAAGTGCAGACCTCACGTGGAGGCAGTGTAAGGCTAGAAACGGGCCAATTTCTAGCTTCCCAAGGGCCTCCAAAGCCAGTGGAGGCCACTTTTACTCTCTCAGAGGCTTCGGAAAAGCCTCCGAAGTCTGTGGAGGGCAAAAAACAGGCATCCAGGAAGATCCAGGAGGCCAGAAATGGACATATTTCCAGCATCAAGAAAGCCTCCAGAGCCCGGGGAGGGTGAAAATGGCCACCAACGTGGTACAGGAGGCTGACTAGGAAATGCCCACAATGTCTACACCCATCCAGCAACCGGGCAGACAATTCATTGCTAAAATTTTTGAAGGCAATACCCGATGCTGACTTACCGGCTGGCGGTTGTTGCGGCGATCGGCGGGGAAGGAGGCCACCATGTTGGGGGCGGAGCCGCGGCCCCCACGTCATCAGGGGGCCACGATGACGTAGTTCGGGTGCGCTGGGCACCGACTGGCCAGGGCGAGAGGGAGGCAGCCCTATAAAAGGGGCTGCCTCGTGGCGCAGTTCCTCTTGCCCGGATCGTCGTGGGACACCCGCCCGCCCTCCCTCTGTTACAGGGTGCATATGATGGGTCGCCCTTGGGGGCCGAGTAGGAATTTTTTGCAGTCACAGCAAATTGGCCGAGCTGTGATTGGTTTTTTTGCCTACTCCACTCTGTGCGTGGGAGTGCGGT
Organism: Erythrolamprus reginae; assembly: GCF_031021105.1. NCBI lineage: Eukaryota > Metazoa > Chordata > Lepidosauria > Squamata > Dipsadidae > Erythrolamprus > Erythrolamprus reginae. Next base: position 122,012,278 of record NC_091953.1, read on the forward strand.
TAGGGGGTGGACTCACCAACTAGTGCCCCCTCCCCCCTCAAGGTCACTGGGGGGGGAGGCCGATAGGGGGCAGAAAATGGAGTAAGCAACTGTGTGATCTCCTTTAGGGGCACCTCTACTGAGGTGAGGGGCGAGCTCCTTCTCGGATTACAGGGCTCGACCGGCTTGGGTTCGGGGAGGGGGTCGCTCCTGTGGCTCGCTGGCTGGGGATTAACATAGACCAGTAGCGAGCCATCCCACACGCCATGGGGGGCATGGTAATGGTGCAGGGGGCAGGTGTAATTTTACCATGACCCTGCACCCCGGAAAGGAGTTTTCGTCCGAGAGTTGCTCTGTTGAGTTTGTTGGAAAAGTTAACTCCGCCCCCATTTGATTTATGCACCCTGCAGGTCACGTGGTGCTAATTGGTTAAATAAGTTCAGTTGAGTTTGGTTGAATAAAAGTGACCCCATTATACCCATACCTTGTGTCCGACTGTTACTCCGCCTGCGCCGCAATCCCTGAACAAAACATTTTCAAAGCAAAACCAAGAAAGTCGCTTTGTCTTTTAAACAAAAACATACCCTTGGGACTATACAATCAACCAAGCTGTTTTATCTATTCACAAACAAGGTTTTTTTTTTATCAAGTGGATTGTTTATTTCTATGAAAAGAGCAGGAATTTTAAAAAGCCGACTGAATCATTTGAGGATGCAAATAGAAGCGTTTGGTGCATAACACATTATTCAATTATAGCCAATTTTAAGGGGATAAGTAAGGGCTAAATAGAAACGAATAATAAATCCAGATTTATCACCTCTTGCTTCAGCACTTAATATTTACTTTCATGAAGGTGAGCATGGTAAAGGATTATCAGTGAAGAGATCATGATTCATATCAACTGTAAAATATAATGCTTAATAAAATAAAAACAAATTCTTTCCAGACTCTTAGAATGGTCAGAGAGGGCTTATTAGTTTCAATATCTTCAAATAAGCAGCACCATTAGAAGGAACTACAAAGATACTGTCATTTTTAGAGATCTGACCCAACTTGAAATGCTTATTACTCAACCACCAAATATCTGTTTAAGCTTATAAATATAAATTGATACTGAAGTAGGCTTCAGAAATAGAACAAATGCAGGATTGCAGGATTAATGGATTAAAATATTGCCAGTTTGAAACTAAAGCAATATCAGTGAAACACAAATATATACTTCACTGTGAATATTATATTTTCTGTGCTATCAGAGAAAGTTGTTGTAGTATTTCCAAATAACATACACAATAATTACAATTTTATAATAGTAATTAATCTACTAGGTTCTTAAATTATCAATTAATTATTAATTTGGCTGGTAACTCTCATTATCTTTATTTTATTTATTGGGTTTTTATCCCGTCCCTCTCTGAGGACTCTTGGCTGTTTGTCTGTTTGCAATATGTGTGTATGTGTCTTTATGTACATACCAGAAATTATGGTACACACCAAGTTAATAATAGTTACCAGTCAAATTAATTGATACATGCATAATTGATATAATTCAATATCAATTGTACAAATAATGGTGAAGCTGTTTTTGTTTTCCCTTTAACTTACTATTCATTTTTTAATGTTTTGTAAATCAAAGCATTCTTTTCAGTTTTTTGTCTTCTTATCTTTTTCTTTTTGTCTTACAGTAAAAGCTTTAAAATTATTTGATAAGGAAATTACCTGATGAGAAAGCTTCACTTAATTAAGAAGTCAGTGTCAAGCTCATTAACATTTAGTTTCAATTAATTATTCAAAATTGTATAAAGTATATAAAATTCCAGCTTTAGAATCGTTAACTTTGGAGATTGACTCTATTAAAAGAGAGATGAAAAACAAGACTGTTCTTACTGGACTGAGGGAGGAATATATGGGACCTTCTTTCCCCTAAAATTCTCCTCACAATAATGGCCATTTACAGGAGCTTGTACACTCCACCTTTCCTCATCCAATTGCCTCACAGACATCTGTGTCAGAGTGAGAGGAGAGAGTTAAGTCGCTGTGGTAGCCTTGAATATGTTTTCTTTTTTCCCTTGCTCCATGGCTTTGGCCATTTCCGGGTGGTAGGAATGCTAAAAAGAGTCGGGGTGGCGCAGGAGGTAGAGTGCTGTACTACAGGCCAGTGAAGCTGACTGTAGATCTGTAGGTCAGCGGTCCAAATCTCATCACCAGCTCAAGGTTGACCCAGCCTTCCATCCTTCCAAGGTGGTTAAAATGAGGACCCGGATTGTGGAGGCAATATGCTGGATGTGTTAAAAAAGTGCTATTGTGCTAACATGTTGTAAGCTGCTCTGAGTCTAAGGAGAAGGGTGGCATAAAAAAATCAAATAAATAAGTAAACAAACAAACAAATAAATAAATAAATAATAAAGTAATCCCAGCGACCGGTTCGGTCCCACAGAGTTGGCCTTCTCCGGGTCCCGTCGACTAAACAATGTCGTCTGGTGGGACCCAGGGGAAGAGCCTTCTCTGTGGTGGCTCCGACCCTCTGGAACCAGCTCCCCCCTGAGATTAGGATTGCCCCCACCCTCCTTACCTTTTGCAAACTCCTTAAAACCCACCTCTGCCCTCAGGCATGGGGGAACTGAAACATCTCCCCCTTGCCCATGTTGTTTTGGTGTCAGATTGATTGTGTGCTTGTTTTTTTAATATTCTGGGGTTGTTTTTTTATGAATTTTTTAGCTTAAAATTGTAATTGGATTGGTGGGTATTGGATTTGCTATTATGTATTGTTTTTACTTTGTTGTGAGCCGCCCCAAGTTTGCGGAGAGGGGTGGCATATGGGGAGGCATATAAATCCAATAAATCTAATCTAATCTCATCTAAATAACAGATTCACAGATCCTTGTCTTTCATAAACTACTCAAGACCCATCTATACTGCCAGGCATGGGGGAGTTGAGACACCTTTCCCCCAGGCTCTTTACATTTTATGTTTGGTATGTATGTGTTGTTTGGTTTTTAAATATGATAGGGTTTTATATGCTTCTTTTTTAATATTAGATTTGTTTCACTATAATATTGTTTTTTATTAATGTTGTGAGCCACCCCGAGCCTTCGGAGAGGGGTGGCATACAAATCTAATAAATTATTATTATTATTATTATTATTATTATTATTATTATTATTATTATAATATAATTCCCACTCAGTTCACAAACTCAGTATACTCCCCCAAAATAGCCATGTCCAATTCAAAGTAATGGATGGCTTGAATAAACAAACAAACAAACGAATGAATAAGATCAGTTTGTAACTATTGCTATGGTAATTCCCTGGGGATTTAATTATTTTCCCCTTTGTCCTAATCGGAATTAAAATTCTGTTTTGGAAGAATCCAGGGTCTTCTGTTCTCATGCTTGGGAGATTATTCTTTTCCCTAAACATATCTTATCTTCAGATTCTGCAGATATATTCCCCAGGTACCACACAGAATCTCTAATGTGGTTCTCTGCTGCAAAGTGAAATCAATTAAGAGTGAAATAAAAATCTGGTCAATCATTTTTTTACAGGTTGGCTGAAGTTAATTAACAGGCAGACAATTTCTACGCTAGATGCAAAAGATAACTTTTAAACAAACTTTATGCCTTTTCACAGAAGGCTTTCTTCTCCTTAGGGTCAAAGGAATTCTAACACAATATGTTCTAGACATGAAAAGGCAACGAAACCTCTCCTACAAAAAATTCCTGAACTCATATGTTCAGAGCGTCAAGATATTGAAATTATATCACAGCTTCCAAATGGTCTAGCATTAGTTCAGTTTGATGACTAACCTTCAGCTATTCTGAAAAACAGATAGAAAAAAAATGCATGAACCATAGCACATTAAACTTATATACCCCTTTAGAGTGCTTTACAGCCCTCTCGAAGCAGTATACAGAGTCAGCAAATTGTCGCAAACAATCTGGGTCTTCATTTTAGCAACCTAAGGAATCCTCAATCGGAGTGTTGTATTGGCAGTTCTGTGTTAGCAAAAACTTCAGAAGAGAAGGATTTAGGAGTAGTGATTTCTGACAGTCTCAAAATGGGTGAGCATTGTGGTCGGGCGGTAGGAAAAGCAAGTAAGATGCTTGGCTACATAGCTAGAGGTATAACAAGCAGGAACAGGGAGATTGTGATCCTGCAATATAGAGCGCTGGTGAGACTACATTTGGAATACTGTGTTCAGTTCTGGAGACCTCACATACAAAAAGATATCGACAAAATTGAACGGGTCCAAAGACGGGCTACAAGAATGGTGGAAGGTCTTAAGCATAAAACGTATCAGGAAAGACTTAATGAACCCAATCTGTATAGTCTGGAGGACAGGAGGGAAAGGGGGGACATGATCGAAACATTTAAATATGTTAAACAGTTAAGGTTCAGGAGAGAAGTGTTTTTAAGAAAAGTGAACACAAGAACAAGGGGCACAATCTGAAGTTAGTTGGGGGAAAGATCAAAAGCAACATGAGAAAATATTATTTTACTGAAAGAGTAGTAGATCCTTGGAACAAACTTCCAACAGACGTGGTTGGTAAATCCACAGTAACTGAATTTAAACATGCCTGGGATAAACATATATCCATCCTAAGATAAAAATACAGAAAATAGTATAAGAGCAGACTAGATGGATCATGAGATTTTTTTTCTGCCGTCAGTCTTCTATGTTTCTATTAGGGGACTAATGAAAAAAAAAGGACCAGGGGAGACATGATAGCAATGTTCCATTATCTCAGGGGTTGCCACAAAGAAAAAGGGGTTAACCTATTCTCCAAAGCACCTGGGTAGAATAAGAAACAATGGGTGGAAACTAAAGAAGGAGAGAAGTAACTTAGAACTAAGGAGAAAATTAACTTAGAACTAAGGAGCTAACCACAACACCAACACTGGTGACAAATATGATATTTTTTTCTTGAAATAATTGTTAATACTGGAATCTTATTTGTGTACTATCAATTCAAGGGCAAATACCGGTAAAATTAAATGAAATCCAGCATACCCAAATTTAAATGAAATTAAATTCAGGTTACCCAGACATGCAATTTATAAACATTTTATTTAACCATCCTAATTATTTAGCATTTTGACAAACATTTTAACAGGATTGAGATTCAAAGATGACAGCGAGGGGAAAAAATGCAGAAAAGGTTGTGCAGACCAGATTGTTGGTTTCCATCAAGTTACTGATTATGTAAGAAATATTTCTATATGTTTCTTGAGAAAGAGAAAATGTATGACCTTATCCAAGTCATTTCTTCCATAAACTCAGAGGTTTTTTGTTTTTTTTCAAGTTTCAGTTCAAATGAGAAACAAACTCAGATCATTTATAAGCAAGGAAAAAATATGTTATTTGAAGATTCCCTTCAAAAAGACATCTAAAGAGCTGAAGCGTAATAAAGTTCTTGACAAAGGGTTAGCACAACTTATTAATCATTCCAGGAAGGAAGGGAGGGAGGGAGGGAAAATTTTGGTGGGGGAAGATATGGGATTGTAGTATGCAGTTCAAAAATTTGGGAACTAAGCACTAGTTCAGCTATTAGTTTCACACTAATAGCATTTTTTCGCCGTCATCTCCAGGGAAATTTTTGGTAACTTTCAGCATATCAAGGATTGATAGATTGCCACCAATAATTTCATGAACGCAATATTTCTAACATATGTTTCATCTCCTAATAGTGAATACAACCTTACTATGAAATTCTTTCTCCTTTGCCTGTTACATCAGGGCAAAATGAATTAAATTCTTGGATATGGAAGTGTGATTTCATTCAGTATACCTTGGCTGGAAATGTCATCATATTTTTTTCACGGGAAATAAAGCATCGGTCTGCCACAATGAAAGATGAGATCTTTGTGATAACCTTGTGCCAGGAACTTTGAAGCCACCGTGAAGTCCAAATACAATTTACAACTCAGCTCTAATTGATTATTTTATCTCACCTCCAGCGATGGCTACGGTTGAATTATTTTTTCACTCTACATGTGAGACTTCAGGCCAGAGTTCCTCTTAGCTGATAAACTGATGTCTAGGCTGTATGATGTCAAACTGTAAGCAGGGGTGCCATAACTAAAATACTTGATGTGGAACAGACTGGCCATAGGAAAAATGAACTTTAGGAAGATCTGAAATGTAATAATGTAATGCTGGCAAAAGGTTATATAAGTGAAATGTGAGAGATCAGGCCTCAGTTCCTGTTCTTCCCATCACTGTTTTACAGTGCGGTGAAGATTCCTTCAAAGGAAGGTCTGTTTATATGAAAGGGCCTAACACAAAATCCTATTGCTATGCTTTTTAACCCTGCTTTTCTGTTCGGGTCGTATGTGACCCGAAAGCCATGTTTGAGTCCCTGTAAAAAATTTTCCCTGCATATCTGAAACTTGAAATTTCATGACTTTTCATCATTTCAGGGGTTCTCTCTATGAGAAATTTTTTTGGGGGGGTGGGGGGCTTAGTTTTTGCTGGGCAAAAAAAGTCACACTTCTTCTGTTCCCAGGTCACCCTGACCCGGACCAAAAACTCTTCATTTGCAGTGCTTATGTTTGGTCTTTTTGAAAGCTTTTTTCACTTGGAAAGTAGTCTGAACATTTCTGCACACAATGATATGAAAATTGAAATGAAAAAAGTAAATCTTATTGGTTTATTTTGCTGATATAATGCATGCCCCCCCCCGTTTTTGCGAATTCTTTTTCAATTTATGGATAGTTTTGCTTGCAAAATGCATTCTATTTTATTGACGTTGGTGTGGGATTGGTAGCTTGAACATTTCTGAATATAAGAAAAATATAAAGGAACTGAAAAAAATGATTCTTACTGGTTTTTTAACATCAGAAATAAGCCCCCCCCCCTCGGCTGCTTGCAACCATTTTCACTTTATATTTACGCAGGCTTCAAATCCAAAATATTTTTAATATCTTATGCATTCATTTACTCATTTTAACATGGCTGATCATCATAAAAATATTTATGAGGGTGGGGGAAAAAAATTTTCTGGGCAAAAAAAAAAATCACGTTGACTGTTTCGGGTCATATAGACCTGGACCAAAATGATTTTTTTAGGTACTTGAATTTTGTCTTTTTGAAAACTTTTTCCACCAGAAAACTAGTTTGAACATTTATGAACATAATGATATGAAAATTGAACTGAAAAAATTGAGGCTTATATTTTTATTTTGATCAAAAAGCCCCTCCCCCATGCTTTCAGAATTTTTTGTCAATTTATATTTTTTTAGGCTACAAATCTCTAAGAAATATTCCCCCAAAAGTTTTGATATACTAAACTGAACAATCCTAAACATAAGAAAAATAGAAATGAACTGAAAAAAATGATTCTTATTGGTTTATTTTTGAATATAAGACCATATTGTTTTATATTCGAGTATAAGCCTACTCGAGTATAAGCCTATTTGAGTATAAGCATGGGGGCCCATTTATGAACAAAATAAACCAATAAGGATCATTTTTTTGAAGTTCAATTTTCATATCATTATGTTCAGAAAGGTTCAAGCTACCAATCCCACACCAACTTTAGTAAAATAGAATGCATTTTGCAGGCAAAATTATCAATAAACCTAAAAAAAATTCACAAAAACGGGGGGGGGGGGTAGGCACATTTATGTGCAAAATAAACCAATAAGGATTAAAAAAAATTCTGTTCAATTTTCATTCCATTGTGTGCAGAAATGTTCAAACTTGTTTCCAGGTGAAAAAAGCTTTCAAAAAGACCAAATATAAGTACCTAAAATGATCAATTTGCAGTCCGGGTCAAATAATCCCGGGAACATAAGATTAGGGAGTTTTTTCGAACAGAACAGCAGGGTTAAGCATACCTACCATCTCTGTCCTACTGTCCTATTGCCTAATTTTGAACCTCTTTATTGCCCCTCTATCAGCCATCTAGCTAGCTATAAAGCATCTTTCTGCCACCTAGAAAGATGAGATCTTTGTGATGAACTTGTGCTAAAAACTCTTTATTCTGTCTGTCTGTCTGTCTGTCTGTCTGTCTGTCTGTCTGTCTGTCTGTCTGTCTGTCTGCCTGTCTCTATCTATCTATCTATCTATCTATCTATCTATCTATCTATCTATTTATCTCTCTGTCTCTCTCTCTCTGTATCATCTATCTATATCTATCTATATCTATCTGTCTGACTGTCTGTCTAACTACCTACCTATCTACCTACCTACCTGCCTGCATACATACCTATATACCTACATGCGTACCCAAATATATACTTACATCAGTTTATCTATCTATCATTTTTCCCAATGTTGCACCATGAAAAGGACTCTAAATATCCTGCTAATATTAGTAATTAAGTTAAGTAGTTTGATGGAAACTGATATTTGGGGGCAGCAATAAAAGCACCATACTCTTTAATAATAGGTGATTCTTCCTAGCTTTCTTTGCTATTAGAATGTTTTATCGTGATTGATAAAGGCAGCATTTCTCAGGGGAGATGAAATTTGCAAGTATAGGTTTTGGTTTTGTTTTTAAACCAGAGATTGCTTGTTGATGTTGATGTGTTGCTTTAGGAGATGCCACTTGAGGCCTTGATGAGATGTAATTCTTTATTTAAAGTTATCTGCATTATCGTTGTAAATCTTTCTTCTCTCAATGTTGTTCTACTCAATTAGTTCTATGGCAAAAGGACCATCAGAGTAGCAGCTGTGTTTGGAATCTGTTTTAAATACTAATTATAAGACTTTGGGATCTAAATTTGGAATTTTCATCCTTCCATGCAAAATGAAGAAGAAATGCATGCAATTGTGATAGGAAAGATAGGACAGATATGTATAACATAAGCATCTAAAAACCCTTATAATAAATATTATTTTAAGGAACGAATGGAAAATTATTAAAATTATAAAAGGTACAATTTGCTTTAAATCGGGTTAAGCTCAACCTGTGATGACATTACAGATACATTAATGTGGTTTTTATATAAATTGCTTTTTTACTCATTTTCTTATTGGATTGCCCCCCCCCCCATCTGCAAATTTGCAAGTAAAGTCATAATTCAGGCACCTTCTTAGGGTTACCCATCTACTTTATACCCAGGTATAATTTCCTTTTTGTTTTCAAAAAGGTTTCAACTTTTGGGGGAAAAAACTACATCCTACAAAGATGATTGAAACAGGGGAATTAGACTGGTGCTGGAGTTTAAGAAAAAAGAAAGAGTAGTCATTTAACGTGAATCTGCTTTCAGAAAGATCATTTCAAATGGTTTTACTTTATGTGACCGAGTGCAAACCAGGTGGGAATCTGAATATTACATTATTTATTACACATTGCTAATCCAACCATTAGGTAGGGAAAGAGGCAGCTACTCAGATAGCAGATGTCAGGTAGTGTTAAACAGCATCAATATGATTAGAACATGCTATGTAGCCAATAATTCACTATCTTCTTCTTTGGGTGAATGAAGGCATGTCAGTTTTATTTCTGTTTTAGGAGGCAAAAATATATCTTAGCACTCATCATATTTACATGCCATATCTTGCTTAAATATAACGACTACTGTAATGCTCTCTACTTGGGGCTACCTTTGAAAAGTGTTCGGAAACTTCAGATCGTGCAGAATGCAGCTGCGAGAGCAATCATGAGCTTTCCCAAAAATGCCCATGTAACACCAACACTCCGCAGTCTGTATTGGTTGCCGATCAATTTCCGGTCACAATTCAAAGTGTTGGTCATCACCTATAAAGCCCTTCATGGCACCAAGACCGCCTTCTGCCGCACGAATCCCAGCGACCGGTTAGGTCCCACAGAGTGGGCCTTCTCCGGGTCCTGTCAACAAAACAATGTTGTTTGGTGGGCCCAAGGGGAAGAGCCTTCTCTGTGGCGGCCCCGGCCCTCTGGAACCAACTCCCCCTGGAGATTAGAATTGCCCTCACCCTCCTCGCCTTTCGTAAGCTCCTTAAAACCCACCTCTGCCGTCAGGCATGGGGGAACTGAGATATTCTTTCCCCCTAGGCCTTTGCAATTTATGCATGGTATGTTTGTTTGTATGTATGTTTGGTTTTACAAATAAGGATTTTTTAATTGTTTTAATTGTTTTAGTATTAGTTTTAGTATTGGATTTACATGATGTCTACGGAGAGGGGCGGCATACAAATCCAATAAATAATAATAATATGTTCCAAATACACACGCACACACAAATCTCAAAAGTTAAACACATGAACACATCTCCCTTAATTTCATTCTCCTGTTTGCCAGAATGAAACATTAAGCATTATTTTCAAATCTGCCAAGTTTCTGACATTGTTGGTTTCATAGCTAGACTTTCATGTAACAGTAGTCAACCAGAATAGAACATTATCACATAATTGCCTATAAAATGCATTTTAATAATTGATGATAAAAGAACAGTTTTTGCCTGGACTAAGTTTTTCCTATACGCAACTTTCAAGGTAAATTTGACTGATTGGGATGAGATATTATTAAAACAAATGGCCTATCTCTCACTTTCTGTTTCAATTATGTAAACTTAATTTAATGTCAGAATCAATGTTTACTCTTCTTTATCTCCTCCCACTTCCATTAACAGTAACCACCATCCATAGAGTCATTTGCTACTTAATGGGTTATAAATGATTTAATTAACTGTCCCTTGCAGTTGTCTTCACACTTCAGTAGTGAAACAGTTATTTACTGAGCTAAATATGTGACAGTTATACTAATAACTTGTGGACTAACAATTGTTAAAAATGTATACATTTCTGATATAGCAAGCCAAAAAATAATGCTAAAAATTATTTAACCTAAAAAAAAAATCAGTTTTCAATCCTTTTGCATAAACATTATTTCACAACTACAAAGTTATTTTATAAGATACTACATGGGAAGGTTCCTTAGGCTCACTCTTGTTGTATTTCTAGATTATGCTTCTCTATGTTATGATTACTATTACAGTATAGTGATCCCTCGATTTTCGCTGGTTCAAACTTCACGAAACGGCTATACCACGGTTTTTCAAAAAATATTAATTAAATAATACTCCACGGTTTTTTTCTATACCACGGTTTTTCCCACCCGATGACGTCATATGTCATCACCAAGAGTAACTTCTTTCTCTCTTTCTCTTTCTTTCCTGTCATTCTCTGCTTCAATCATTTTCTCATTTCTCTTTTTTCTCCCTTTTTCTATAATTTTTCTCTCTCTCTACCTTCCACTCTCCCCCCTCTTGCTCTCTCTCTCTTTCTACCTCTCTCTCTCTGTGAGAACGCCTGCCCCCACCTCTCCTGCAGCCCCCTCACTAATAGCTAGGACGAAAGCGCTCTCAGCTAAGGGACTGTGAGAGGGGCGGAGCGGGCATTCTCAAAGCGCTCAGAGCAGCTACCGGCCGAATGAGGAGGATGAGAAGCCGTAGCCGCCAGCGCTGCTGCAGGAGGACCCGTGTCCCAAGAAAGCCAGTGAGAGGGGTGGATCGGGCGGGCAGGCGGTATCAGTGAGGGGGCCGGAGGCGCTGGGGGGGGGGGGCAGCCGACATTCAAAGCAATCTTTGCCGGCCTCCGCACTTTCATGTCTCCCTGCCCTAATTTCAAGCCCAGCTCCTTGCGCTGCCTTGAAAAAGGGTGCGTGGGGGTACTTTTTGGCTGTCCATAGCCAAAAATTGTGTTTTTACTTCCGCACCGCTACTTCGTGGAAAATCGACTTTCACGGGAGGTCTTGGAACGTAACCCCCGCAAAAATCAAGGGATCACTGTATTCCATATGTTGCTATGAATGTTGCAATGGCCTACAGGTGAAGACCGTCAGCTCCCACATGGAAAGTTGATAATTCAATCCCATGCAGCGACATATGTTTTTCTATCAGAGCTCAAAGAGAAAATATATGCCGCAAACTCTGCATAGGCATCAGGAATGATAGCCAGTCACTAAATGCTCAGCTCCGTTAAATTGGCCAAACTCCAAGCCAATAAAAAGGATTACCGAGTCATAAAAAGAAGAAAAAATCCATACATTGCTATCTACCCTGGCTTAAATATATAAAAACAACAAAGTCTTTTTGACCTGCTTGTTTTGAGTCCATTGATATGAGTATTGTTTTGAGGTTCTTGGAAAATCCTTGGTCAAGTCACATGATCGTCAAGATACTCCCAGCTGGTCACATGGCTGGTAAGCCACTCCTACCTGGTCACATGGCCAGCAAGCCACACCCACAAAATAAGCCATGCCCACAGTGTGGTAAGTAAAAAAATTGTTAGTCCTTCACTGGATGGAACCAATATCTCAGTTTAGCCGTAAGGCTACATATATCTAGGACATGGATAGGCAAAATAGGAGCCGGGGTGGTGCAGCAGGCAGAGTACTGTACTGCAGGCCACTGAAGCTGACTGTAGATCTGAAGGTCAGTGGTTCAAATCTCATCACCGGCTCAAGGTTGACTCAGATTCCATCCTTCCATGGTTGGTAAAATGAGGACCCGGATTGTGGGGGCAATAGGCTGGCTCTGTTAAAAAGTGCTATTGCTAACAGGTTGTAAGCCGCCTTGAGTCTAAGGAGAAGGGCGGCATAAAAATCGAAAAAATAAAATAAAATAAAATATAAAATAAAATAAAATAAAATAAAATAAAATAAAATAAAATAAAATAAAATAAAATAAAATAAAATAAAATAAAATAAAATAAAATAAAATAAAATAAAATAAAATAAAATAAAATAAAATAAAATAAAATAAAATAAAATAAAATAAAATAAAATAAAATAAAATAAAATAAAATAAAATAAAATAAAATAAAATAAAATAAAATAAAATAAAATAAAATAAAATAAAATAAAATAAAATAAAATAAAATAAAATAAAATAAAATAAAATAAAATAAAATAAAATAAAATAAAATAAAATAAAATAAAATAAAATAAAATAAAATAAAATAAAATAAAATAAAATAAAATAAAATAAAATAAAATAAAATAAAATAAAATAAAATAAAATAAAATAAAATAAAATAAAATACAATACAATACAATACAATAAAATAATAAAATAAAATAAAATAAAATAAAATAAAATAAAATAAAATAAAATAAAATAAAATAAAATAAAATAAAATAAAATAAAATAAAATAAAATAAAATAAAATAAAATAAAATAAAATAAAATAAAATAAAATAAAATAAAATAAAATAAAATAAAATAAAATAAAATAAAATAAAATAAAATAAAATAAAATAAAATAAAATAAAATAATAAAATAAAATATGAAATGAAATGAAATGAAATGAAATAAAATAAAATAAAATAATAAAATAAAATAAAATAAAATAAAATAAAATTGGATTTTCTATGACTTGTGGACTTCAATTTCCAAATTTCTGAGCTAATTATGTTAGCTCAGGAATTTTGGGAGTTGAAGTCCACATGTCTAAGAAGAGCCAGCTTTCTCTACCTTTGGTCTAGGAGATTGGCTTACCATCAAGCTAGCTGATGATTATCAATCCTTAATAAGCATTGCAGAGCAATTTGGCACTGTCTGATTTCAATAGACTGCCTACAATAATTACTGATGCTATATTAATTAAGCCCCTTATAAAAGAATTCCCACCAGAGATGACCACCAATTTATTTCCTATCTTCTAGCAATGATGTAGTCAAAGTTTGCCTTGCTGCTCTAGAAATATGTTTAATTTCTTTTGTTTGCTATTTCTTATGCTATGTTTTGCACCTTGAAAGAGAAAAGTGTAATAGGCATATGCTTGTGAGTGTGTGTTTGTATGTATGTGCACCTTTAGACATTTAACACACTTCCATTAATTGTTCTTCTCTTTTCCCAACAATACCAGGAAACTATTTCATGATCTGAAATATTATATTTTAAAGGTAACCTTTTCTTGCCCATATTATTTGTATGGTAGTTTTTCATAATTCATTGAGAATTATTTCCTAAATGAAAAAAAATAACATAATATGGTAAATTATTTAGCTTTACTAGGTAAATGGTCAAAACAATGGAAACTGCAGTTTAATGTTTCCAAACGTAAAATAATGCACTTGGGGAAAAGGAATCCTCAATCTGAGTATTGCATTGGCAGTTCTGTGTTAGCAAAAACTTCAGAAGAGAAGGATTTAGGGGTAGTGATTTCTGACAGTCTCAAAATGGGTGAGCAGTGTGGTCGGGCGGTAGGAAAGGCAAGTAGGATGCTTGGCTGCATAGCTAGAGGTATAACAAGCAGGAAGAGGGAGATTGTGATCTCCTTATATAGAGCGCTGGTGAGACCACATTTGGAGTACTGTGTTCAGTTCTGGAGACCTCACCTACAAAAAGATATTGACAAAATTGAACGAGTCCAAAGATGGGCTACAAGAATGGTGGAAGGTCTTAAGCATAAAACGTATCAGGGAAGACTTAATGAACTCAATCTGTATAGTCTGGAGGACAGAAGGAAAAGGGGGGACATGATCGAAACATTTAAATATGTTAAAGGGTTAAATAAGGTTTTTAATAGGAAAGTGAACACAAGAACAAGGGGACACAATCTGAAATTAGTTGGGGGAATGATCAAAGGCAACATGAGAAAATATTATTTTACTGAAAGAGTAGTAGATCCTTGGAACAAACTTCCAGCAGACGTGGTTGGTAAATCCACAGTGAATTTAAACATGCCTGGGATAAACATATATCCATTGTAAGATAAAATACAGGAAATAGTATAAGGGCAGACTAGATGGACCATGAGGTCTTTTTCTGCCGTCAGTCTTCTATGTTTCTATGTTTCTATAAAGAATCATGAGGATTTCCAAATAAAAGATCTCTAGCTCATACCTTCTGCCAATAGTGTATTATCCTTTAGAAGGATTCTGGTCCATTTTGGAAAAAATCTCTGGATTGCTTCCATTCAAGCAAAGTCTTTTTAATTAGCAATACTTTTTTGTCTAGTTCACACTATTGTATGTCCCAAACTTTGCCACTACACTGCTTTCAAAAGCAGGGTATATGAAGGTATAATTTTCCCCTCTTAAACCCACACCAAAAGCAAATTGGAGAGTGAATTGTATTTTAACAATGACAACCTAAAATAGTTCTTCATCATATCTAAGGTCAAAAAGCTAAATTGAAGGAGCTATAGGGTATGTTGGGAGTGCATAAGACTATCTTCCAACATAGGCAACATAACAACTACAGCATTCTCTATCCTGAAATGGCTGTTTAATTCTGTTCATCATCTACTATGTCAGCTCTGAACTGCAAAAAGTGATACTCATCACTGTTACTTCTCCACTTGCAAAATTCTGTCAATAATTGGGACTGGCTGAACTCCAAAGTCCACAACTGAAAATAAGAGAACAGAAGAATAACAAGAGTTGGAAAGGACCTTGGAGGTCTTCTAGTCCAATCTCCTGCACAAGCAGGACCAATGGCTGACCAATATCTTCTCAAATGCCTCCAGCGATGGAGCACCTGCAGCTTTGGAGGGCAACATGGTGCACTGGTATATTGGTTTATTAATTTATTGGTTTACTGGTTGGAATTTGTCAAACAAAAACAAGAACAAGAATACATTGACAGGGATGAAAGGCACATTAATACACATGCATGCCCCCTCTACTGACCACTTCAGAAGTACTTCAGAAGTAAGTTCCACGGAAGTCTATTTGTTACTGAAACTCAAAAATTTGTAGTTGAGACAGCTGAATCTGGTGAGGCATTCCAAACATTTTGTCAGGAAATTTATCTTTAGTTATGGATTAGAATTATCTTTGATTAGTTTACATTCATTGCTCTTTGTTACTGCCTTCTGGTGCTTTGGATAATAGGTTGACCCCCTTTTCTTTGTGATAGTCCCTAAAAAAGCTGCTGTTCCTGTCTGATTGCAATCAAAAACAAGTGGGCAAAAATTATTCTGAAAGCAATTATATATATTTAATTGCAGTAATTTGAGTGCAGTAATCCTTTAGCAATCCTTAATCCTACGTAGCTTCTGCTCTGGCAATCTCACGCTACTTTCCAGAGCTTACAAAACTTTTGCCAGACCCATCCTCAAATACAGCTCATCTGTTTGGAAACCATATCGCATCTCACCCTTGAAAATGTCCAAAGATACTTCAACAGAAGAGCCCTTCACTCCTCCACTCAAAACACAATACCCTACGAGACTAGACTTTCAATCCTGGGCCTAGAAAGTTTAGAACTAAGACGCCTTAAACAAGATGTAAGTATTGCCCACAAGATCATATGCTGCAACATCCTGCCTGTCAGAGACTACTTCAGCTTCAACCACAACAACACAAGATCACACAACAGATCTTAATATTAACTGCTCCAAACTTGACTGTAAAAAATATGACTTCAGTAACCGAGTTGTTGAAGCATGGAACTCATTACCGGACTCCATAGTGTCATCCCCAAACCCCCAACACTTTACCCTTAGATTATCCACGGTTGACCTATCCAGATTCCTAAGAGGTCAGTAAGGGGTGAGTACAAGTGCACTAGAGTGCCTTCCATCCCCTGTCCTATTGCTCTCCTATATCTCCTATACCTTTTTTCTATTCCTATATATCTTCTTCTATTCTTTCATTGATATGTTCTATTACTATTTCTTCTTTTCTATTATTTCTTAGATATATTTTACTATGAGTATCTCCTCTATAACCTTCATCATGTATTTTACTATGTATATATATATAGTATGCAGTATATATATATATATACCCACTAAAACCCTCATTGTGTATTGGACAAAATAAATAAATAAATAAAAGGATCTGATAATTTAAAATATAAGCATGAGGAAACTGAAATAACTTCCCCAGGCCTATATTGTTTATGTATGGTGTGTTGTGTGCATGTTTTTAAATTATGGGTTTTTAGTTTAAATTATTAGATTTGTATTACATTGTTTTGCCACTATTGTTGTGAGCCGCCCCGAGTCTACGGAGAGGGGTGGCATACAAATTTAATTAATTAATTAATAATAATAATAATAATAATAATGATGATGATGATGATGATGATGTTGGGAAGTCATCATAAATTCAAAGGAGGGCTTGGATTAAATTGCTACTAGAGTTGGAGGGGACCTTGTAGGTCATCTAGTCCAACCCCCTGCTCAAGCAGGATTCCCTACACCATTTCAGATGGAAGGAAGAATGAAAGAAGGAAGGTTTCTGATGCTCTGTGCTAGCATTCCATAAGGAAAGAAACGATGGGAAAGTCAGTAGGAAATCAGAAGTCATTCATAATCCCATGGCATTTTTGCCCATCCACCATGATTCTGCTTCTCTGTTTACCTAAGAAAGTGTTTCTGAAATGTTGACCCAAAGGGGGCACGAGTTGTCTAGTGGTGCATAAAAGTCGTGAATCATAATCAAGCCTATTTATATTACCTACCAAGTGAATCTTAATCTATTACTTTTTCAGTTGCCAAAATCATAAATTGTTCATACAGATTTCCTGCTGACATCTCTGTTGGCGCTAAGGACTCTTGATAATCTGATGAATGCTTTAGCAGATTTGAAACCCAGTGGTGCGTGTTCAGCTCTGCCATAAGGAGACTAAAAATGACTCGGATAGAATATTTGCTTCTCACAACCTATATCAGTTAAAGCTGTTCTTTTATTTTTAAAGGAATACGATCGGAGCCTTTTTGCAGTTTTGATTAATTACAAACCATCATTTAGGGTATGCTTGTTTGTGATTTACTTTAATTAGTAGCCCTTTAGAGGGGATTATATTTTGCTTTTTTTAAAAAATGATACTTTGGAGCAAAGGATGTCATTGTTTAGAGCAGTGTTTCTCAACCTTGGCAACGTGAAGATATTTGGACTACAACTCCCAGAATTCCCCAGCCAGCGGATGCTGGCTGGGGAATTCTGGGAGTTGAAGTCCAGATATCTTCATGTTGCCAAGGTTGGGAAATACTGGTCTAGTGGGTATGTTAGTAAATTCAGATTTGCTGAATATTGAAAAAGATAAATGCCTAAACTAGTTTTCCCCCCCCCCCCCCCTCAATTTTGGAACCCTGCTGAGTATCCACTAAATGAAAAATGTTGAGAACATTGTTTCAGGCGTTCCATTTAATTCAACGATTCTGTTCTCAAATAAATAAGTATACATTTTCAAAGTCAGACTGCAAAAATAGATAGTATTTTGCTTACTTAGTCTTTACATTTTTTTTCTCAGAATTTTTAATGAAAAATTCTTAAACTTAAATGCAATCACCAATTGCAAAGAGGCACTGTGCACAATTCTTTTCTCCAGGAGTGGTTTTATTTATTTAATTTTGTCCAATACACAATAATACACAATGAAGGTAGTAGAGGACACCTTGAAGGAAATAAAATTAGAGAAGGAATAGAAGAGACAGTATAGGATAAAATAAATCAATTAGACAATAGAAGAAAGATAAAGGGATAGAAGAGAAGATATATGGGATATAGGAGAGACAATAGGACAGGGGTTGGAAGGCACTCTAGTGAGTTTGAGTCTGTTGGCACCCATCCAGGCCCCAACAGCCTCCAGACACATTCTTCATAATGTGCAATTCTCAAATGTTTACCAGAATTCCTAAAAAATGCAGTATGATTGGCTACCACTTATAAAAAGAGAAGAAAGATGTAAATCTAAAAAAAACATTAGATATTCAAAAAAAGAAAAATTAAATGTTCAAAAAACAAAAAAGCAGGAAAATAAATAATCACTTATCACTTCAAGAAAAGAGTCTGTTAGACTGAATCTCAAATTGTGAAGGGGAAAAAAAAGGAAAATATCCGAGAATCGTGAGAAATTTGACACCAGTACATAAGGTCTAAGTGCACATGCAAACAGCAAGGTCATATAATCATAAGATACCAAAAGGAGAAGGTAGTAAAAAAGATAGAAGATAATAGTATGCGTGCATCCTTAGACTTAAGACAGTGCTACTGGAATTGGGTGTTCAGCAGCATAATGGCATGAGGAGGGAAAGTTCTTTGTTAAAAAAAGAGTTTAAAAATTTATTTCCAGGATGTTAGAGGTCTGTAGCTTAAGAGGCCTTGAAAAGTGAATGAACAATGTCTTACACTGAAAAGGATATATGCAGCTGTGGCTTTGTAAAATAAAAACATGACTCTATATGTGAGAACCTCAGTTGTTATCCACCTAGAAAATATGACACAGTAACTATTTACTTGTAAAAATTCAATATAGAGGACAATTTTGAGCTGGGAAAATACATAACCTTGTTCTTGCACATATTACAGACCCAAAAACTGTTCTCCGATGCTTGAAAGATTCCCTCAAGTTAACCTCATCTCCCAGAAATATTACTTTACTTTATTTTTACTTTATCCTTTACTTTATTCTTACCTTATCCAACTGTACTCTCTGCTACTCTATTCTAATCCACTCTTCATTCAACACTCTACTCTACTCTATTTACTTTCTAGCCTACTCTCCCGAGGTTTCTTGATAGTTTCCATCCAGGCCCCGAGTCTACGGAGAGGGGCGGCATACAAATCCAATAAACAAATAAATAAATAAAATAAATTAATCAGATTTGACCCTGAGATCAACTAAGGTCACTGAATGGTGCCCCCTGCTGCGCTAGCACCTGCAATTAAAATTGAACATAACTACACATTCAGCAAAATTCATAGGCCAGCCATAAAGTGTTTATTTCATCTGTGACTAAAGTACAATGATGCAATATTGGGCATTACTCACCTCACTAAATGGATGGTCTTTGGCACTGGCGTGGGTGTGTGCCATGAGGTTTGGTTTCTATGCATGCACAACAAGCCAAATCTCATGAGATTTCAGCTACTTTGCTGGTATTTTTGCTTCTGCACATGTGCAGAAGCAAAAAACCAGTGACTTTCGCCAGGAATCTGTTCATCATGCAGTTCCCGGGCCGATATCTGTTGGTCATGCCATTCCCAGGCCGTTTCCACTAGCCAGATAGCAATGATGCAAGGAAACTAACTGTAACTTCAGTTTGTAAACCTGTACTCACTTTCTTAAAAGTAAGCTCATAACATGCACTGGAATTTTCATTACTGAGAAAACAGGAGCAGACCTATGCTTCATGGTAATCTACATACCAATCAATTATGGCCTGGGAATGTTCAGAAACTTCAGATCATGCAGAATGCAGCCGCAAGAGCAATCATGGGCTTCTCTAGATATGCCCATGTTTCGTCAACATTCCACGGCTTGCACTGGCTGCCGATCAGTTTCCGGTCACAATTCAAAGTATTGGTTATGACCTATAAAGCCCTACATGGCATCACCTTCTGCTGCACGAATCCCAGTGACCGATTAGATCCCATAGAGTTGGCCTTCTCCGGGTCCCGTCGACTAAGCAATGCCGTCTGGTGGGGCCCAGGGGAAGAGCCTTCTCTGTGGCGGCCCCAGCCCTCTGGAATCAACTCCTCCCGGAGATGACAACTGCCCCCACCCTCCTTGCCTTTCTTGAAAAAAATTCAAGAAAATAAAGAGAAACCAGAGCTTGATGTCTTCATTAAAACACCAGGAAAATTGACAAGACAACAACTACTAAAGGATAAACTCACAGCACATGCAGCATCAAATGCAGTAGGAAGACAGCTTCCAACTTTGAAAACTGTACCCAGAAAATGATTTACACCACCGATGAAGGATGTGAATACTGTACACACTACTGTCCAAATAACATCCGTTGAACAAATAACCAGCTTGTCTATAGTACCACAGTAATAGTAAGAGAAGACCTTGGGTTCCTACAGCTACTGCAGCCTCCTAGAAAATCAACTGGGAAACCAAGATGGAAGATCAGATTGGAATTGAAAATCAAAAGTTTACGATCAGATGCAAGCAACTTGAAGAGCATGAAAGAAAAAAAACTGAAGAATGAGAACATCAAACAATACCTGATCATAAGGTACTGGCTATACACCAGAAAAGTTAAAGAAGCTCTGGAAATTGTGAAAGAACACATTACAGCAACAGCTAGAAAAATCAAACGATATGAAGCCAGAATCATCCAGCACAAACAAAACCAAGTGTTTCAGTTAGACCAAAGATGGTTCTACTAGAGCTTGAATCAAGCAACAGACATAGTAGTTGAAAACCCTGAGAAAACTGCAACAACTGCATTTTGGAAAGAGCTTTGGGGAAAATGAGAAGCAATATAACAAATATGCTGGGTGGAAAAAAGAGTTTGAGGAAAAATTCTCACAGAACAAAATGGAACAGATGGAAATAACAACTAAAATGATCAGTAAACTGTTGTGGTTCCGTCTGAGGCCCCTCCGGGAACGGCTGACCTTCTGTCGGTTTCCAGCTCAGAGGGAGAGGCTGAGGAACAGGAGGTGCAGACAGACGAGGAGGAATCCCAGGCTGAAGAAGAGGGAGGACAGCCAGAGTCCCACCAGGGGGAGCTCTCCCCAGCAAGCAGCCTGGATTCCTTAGAGGAAAGTGCACAAGCCATAATTGATCTGCGACAACGAAGAGCTACTCAGAGACGGAGTCAATTGGCTAAATACTTTCAGCATTAAAGTGGCAGCAGCTGGGTTTGGGTGTGGTGCTCTTGGGAAAGGCTAAAAGGCAGACCCACCCTTCCTGGCTTGTGGAGTTTTATCTTTGAGAGTCGTGGGACCTGACTGTGAACTTTGGCGTCTTGGAATCCTGGTTTGTGCCTTTGACTATTGAAACCTTGGGGGGGGGTGTGCCAGCAAGAAGCTTGCTGTATTGTCTGGACATCAGGACCCTGCTGTACCGTATTATATCCTGTCTGTTGGGAAGAACAGGTTTTCCTCTGTGCTTATTTTTTCCAGTTATAAACTACTTTTGGCTTTTACCAGAGTGTCTGGCTGTTTTTTCCAGTTGGTGTTGAGGCCTGGGGGAACCCAGACAGAACATAAACAAGTGAGGAAAGTAAAGAACTGGACATCACCTGGCAGTGATCAAACTGCATGGATTTTGGCTCAAATATCTGACCAGTCTGCATGAAAAAAATTATTTATTTATTTATTTATCCATTTGTCGAATACACAAATACATAGGAAGAAAAATAGACATGTAGTAATATATATAAGGGTAAAGTGAACTTAAAGGAGAGGATATATGAAAGAAAGAAAATATATATGATAAGTGAGAGAAAGGAAAGACAATTGGATAGGGGATGAAAGGCACACCAGTACACTTATGTACGCCCCTTACTGGCCTCTTAGGAACCTGGAGAGGTCAATCGTGGAGAGTCTAAGGGAGAAATGTTGGAGGTTAGGGGTTGACACAATTGAGTCCGGTAATGAGTTCCACGCTTCGATAACTCGATTGTTGAAATCATATTTTTTACAGTCAAGTTTGGAGCGGTTCGTATTAAGTTTGAATCTGTTGCATGCTCTTGTGTTGTTGCGGTTGAAGCTGAAGTAGTCATTGACCGGTAGGACGTTGCAGCATATGATCTTGTGGGCAATACTCAAATCGTGTTTTAGATGCCGTAGTTCTAGGCTTTCTAGGCCCAGGATTGTTAGTCTATTTTCGTAGGATATTCTGTTTTGAGTGGAGGAGTGAAGGGCTCTTCTGGTGAAATATCTTTGGACATTTTCAAGGGTGTTGATGTTTGAGATGTGGTATGGGTTCCAGACAGATGAGTCTAGGATGGGTCTGGCAAAGGTTTTGTAGGCTCTTGTGAGTAGTGTGAGATTGGCTGAGCAGAAGCTGCGTTCAATCTCATTGAATTGTCCAACAATTCAATGAGATGCTGCAGAAAGGAAGTAACAGTGAATGGTTGATAACTGGAATAACATATCTGATAGAAAAAGATCCAGCAAAAGAAGCAGCAGCAGGGAATTATAAAAAAGCTTTTGACTCCCTCCCTCCCACACAGTTGGATCATCAAGTGCCTAGACACCATTGGGATCTGCAAAAATGTTGGCATGTGCAGAAGCAAATAACAATAATTCCGCTCGAACTCACGGTACCTCCAGAGCTGTGGAGGCAAGCCCAATTAGGCATTCCGGCTTGCAGCCACCCATGGTTAGAACCCACCTCTGCATAGAGACCTTTTCGAATCATAAAACATTGGAAAATGCACCATGATATACTTAACACAGCTTTCATCACATCATCTTGAGATCCTTCTCGACTGTTTTGAACATATCCTGAGATAACAACTGCCTTCGCACCAACCGGAACTATAATATGAATCACTTTCTCTTGCTCTAATTTCTAAGTAGCAGTACAATCTGGGACACTGTCGTGAAAAAAATATATTGCAGTGACAGGTAATTTGTTTAAGTGTCCTATATTATGAAAAGGGGAAAAAAGAAAGTAGAAAAAATGGTTCTTCATTAAATGTATTTCACACTATCAGCTTTTTTCTCGAAACAAAATTTCATAAAAGTTATTATACTGGGAATAGGTTTACATTTCTATCTTGGGCGGCTGTTCTTTTTACTTATTCACCTTAATGTTAGATGATAAAGTATTTTTAAATAACAATAACATATTGTAATAGCCTTCATGGTTGAAATCTGGAATTCTACACTTATTATTATTATTATTATTATTATTATTACTATTATTATTATGTCAATACAACACAGCAAACGAGATCACTATGCTGGATTTCTTATTTCATCACCAGTCGGGCGCTTCCCAAGCACCTAGGACTGTGTGATGTAGCGGCAAATTATGTTTGCTGATCCCAGTAAAACGGCCTTTTGCAATTGACAGATGGAGATTTTGTCAATTCCAATGGTTTTCAAATGTCCGCTGAGATCCTTTGGTACTGTGCCCAGTGTACCAAGGACCACTGGGACCACTTTCACTGGCTTATGCCAGAGTCGTTGCAGCTCGATTTTTAGATCTTAGTATTTCACTAAATTCTCTAGCTGCTTCTCCTCAATTCTGCTGTCCCCTGCGATTGCGATGTCAATGATCCATACTTTCTTTTTCTCCACAATCAGGATGTCTGGTGTGTTATGCTTCAGAATTCGGTCAGTCTGAAGTTGGAAGTCCCACAGTAGTTTTGCTTGCTCATTTTCGACCACTTTTTCGGGCTTATGGTCCCACCAGTTCTTGGCCACTGGTAAATGGTAGTTCTGGCACAAGTTCCAGTGGATCATCTGTGCCACAGCATCATGTCTATGTTTGTAGTCAGTCTGTGCGATCTTTTTGCAGCAGCTGAGTATGTGATCGATTGTTTCATCTGTTTCTTTACACAGTCGGCACTTTGGATCATCTGTTGATTTTTCAATTCTGGCTTTGACAGCATTTGTTCTAATGGCCTGTTCTTGTGCTGTCAGTATTAGTCCTTCTGTCTCCTTTTTGAGTGTTCTACTTGTAAGCCAATTATTCTTATTATTCTTATTATTCTTATTATTCTTATTATTCTTATTATTCTTATTATTCTTATTATTCTTATTATTCTTATTATTCTTATTATTCTTATTATTCTTATTATTCTTATTATTCTTATTATTCTTATTATTCTTATTATTCTTATTATTCTTATTATTCTTATTATTCTTATTTCTTCCTTGGAGTTTTAATAGTTTCAATATCAGTACCAATTAGCACTGGGTCAAAGACAGTATTTGGACAAAATTGTTCCAGAAATCTGAGAAATGCCTTCTATCTCTAATAGTGGTAAGTCTATAATATTTCTCTCTCTCTCTCCCTTATTGTGAATAATCAAAATTCTCTGACTTGATTTCAGATATTACAAAAATTAATTTTGAAATAAATGTTTTCCTTTAAAGAAATGTTTTAACACAAAAAAAGTTCATGAAATGTAATAGCAAAATACATATGTAACATGTATTTTAAAGAATCATAATCATGTCAATCCAGAAACCTCTTTTATTTTTTTTAAATTTTAAATTTTTATTTTATTAATAGAGTTGAAAGGGACTGTTAGGTCATCGAGTCCAACCCCCTGCCTGAGCAGGAAACCCTACAGCACCCCAGCCAAATGGAAGTCCAATCTCCTCTTGAAGGTGTCCAGAGTTGGGGAGTTCACCACCTCCCCTGGCAGGCAGTTCCATCGGTTGATCGCTCTGACAGTCAGGAAGTTCTTCCTTATTTCCAGGTTGAATCTCTCCTTGGTCAGCTTCCAACCATTGTTCCTCGTCCGGCCCTCTGGTGCCCTGGGGAATAAAGAGACACCCTCCTCACCGTGGCAACCCCTCAAGTATCTGTAAACTGCTATCATGTCCCCTCTAGACCTTCTTTTTTCTAGGCTGTCCATGCCCAGTTCTCTCAATCTCTCTTCGTAAGTCTTGGTTTCTTGCATAAGAAAGTTCTCCTTAATAGTGAACAGTGGTGTGGATTTGTCTTGTTCTACTAATACTTGACCTTGAAAGCAAAATGTTCCGAATGCATGAAATCAAATTCTAATGTTCTATGACCTCTGAGTAAGCAAACTAAAAATAGTGAACAACAAAGGTAGTTTATTGCACACAATATTTATGTACTTCTATTTTGTCAGTCATTTATTTCCATAGGCACATATGATGTTTTATGCTGTCTTATTTATATCTCAGATCTATTTAGCTTTTTTATATTCTCTCTCTCTCCCCTCTCTCTTTCTCTTTCTTTCTCTCTCTCTTGCTTTCAGTTTCCAATTGCTTTCATTGATCTTCTCGTTATTGTTTATAATTTAATTTTACTGTATGTAAGCTATAAATTGATTAATAGTTATGCAATGTTCAAAACTGTTTATTTGACAGCATGTGTGTGTGTGTGTGTGTGTGTAATGCACTATTGCTGTCAGTACAGTTTTTATTTTAGAGAAATCTGTCTCAGTTTATCTGAAATGTGATTTTGAGTTTAAAATTCAAGTGGTTGGATGCCACAAGACCTCAGCATTCAAATGCCTCTGTTTAAAAACTATTTGCAATTCATACTTTTTAAAAACACACTTAATCTTAAAAAGAAAATGTAACCATAAAGAAGTATTAGTTTTACTGTGGCGCCGAGTAAATCTTCTTATAGCATACTGTGCAAACTTAGATTAGTGCTATAGAATTGGGATTTCACAGTACAACTACATGACAATTCTCGCACAATGTACCAGGTGAGTTTCTTTGGCGGCAGCAGAAAACTCTACACTCTTCACATTCCGCAGGCAAAGGTCGGATTTCATGGGCCCATTTTCAATAGTCAAAAACATTAGGCAGTACAGTGCTTTCTTTTCTTGTTATGCTGAGTTACCATTGAAAAGAAAAAATGAGACTGAAAGAATGCAATGGCGACTTTTATGTTTCTAAATGGAACTTGATCACCAAAGGCAAAAGAGGCGAAGTAAATGGATATAGTGCAATATTGACACCTATTGGCTTTTGCTAAGAATCTGGTCTTGCTATGCATGAGAGCAGCTGGCTAAGCAGCTGAGACATGAATCAGGGCCAAACTAGACTGAAAGCATATCCTGCGATTAGAATACAAGTGGCAGATGGCCAGGGTGACATGTGGAGCTACGAACAGGTTACCTTTGTTTCTGCTGCCTCCAGTGAGTTAACAGAAATTAAGAAACAAGTGAAAGTAGAGACAGGAACCAAGAAATCAACTACAGTCCCTAACAAAGAGGAAATAAATGAATGAAATGGACTAGAATAGATCTTTTTATATAAGAGGAACAGTAATGGGATGCTGCCCCTAGGGTGTGTGTGTGGCGGTAGTAAGTTTATGCACTATTTATTGAATACTTAATAGGGGTTTTTTATCGTCCTTCCTTCTCTAGTATCTTAGTATGATCCTTAATCATTTTAACCATGATCTACAACTGAACTTTTATAGCAATTAAAGAAAATTGAGCTGCTTGCCTAATCTGTTATCATACTGAACCTTGTGGGTTCAGTACAAAACCTTAAAATTTTACTGTGATCCTCAACAAATAATGCTGTCTCTCATTTGTCCTTTTTTGTGACTATTCCAATAATGTGACTTAATGAACTGAAAAAGAGTCCAAGCACCCATTTGAAAACTTATCTTGGTCGGTAAGCCACTCCCACCCAGTCACATGACCATTAAGCCACCCCCACAAAATAAGCCACACCCACAGTGTGGCAATAGAAATTTTGGCAGCCCTTCACTGAAGAGGAATGTTATACAGTATTTCAATGCATTGTATCATCTAGCACGGAGGTGTCAAGCTCAAGGCCCGGGTGCTGGATTCAGCCCTTGGGGTGCTTACCTCTGGCCCAAAGGGTTGGCCTGGAAACAGCAAAGGACTGGCTCACAGTGCCAGTGAAAACAGAGGTTGTGAGGGCTGCAGGAAGCCATTGGAACTGAAAACAGTTCCAACATGCTCAGTACCCCACAGGCGCCCCCCAACATGAATGATGTTGAGTTGGCAATGTCCACCAGGGCCATGCTCCCACCCTCCCAAGGTCAAACACAACCCTGATGAGGCCTTCAATATTATTGGGTTTAATATCCCTGGTATAAGCAATCTTGTAAACCAAGCGTAGGGTATTTCTTGATATACAGTGAGACACAATGTTTGATAAAATGAAACATTTAGAACAAGGGGATAATTGGTGATAAGATTTTCCCCACTGTATCCATGTATTTAGAGTGGGATACTAAGAAAGGCTAATTGAAGAACAATTGATGTCTTTGAACTGTGCTGCTGGTATAAATTATTGTGCACAATATGGACAGCCAGAGCAACTAACAGAGAGGTGTTAAATCGTATAAAAACCAGACATATCACTAGAAGTTAAAATTATAAGACTGCGTCTGATCTAATTTGGCCATGTCATGTGTGCAAATTCATTGGGAAAGACAGTGATGCTAGGAATAGTTAGTGGAATAAGAAAAGGAGCCACTAAAGTTAGATAGCATTCAAACTGATACAAAGATGAACACCTGACAACTGAAAGAAGCTGTGCTTGACAGGGTAGCATGGGAAGAACTTGCCTACGAAGTCACCAGGAGTCAGACACAGACTAAATGGTTAAAATAACAAGAAGAACAATTAATGTACTTGACATAGGAATGGTTCAGGGTTAGTGATGGGGAAACTGGGCCCGCACAATTCAGGTCCATACCGAATTTTGCGGTGTTCGGTATGCCAAACACGAACCCAAAATTTTTCCAAAGTTCAGGCAAAGTTCGGGGTCGTGTTCAGCATTCGGAGCTTTGATGTCACTGGCAGATTGCTAAAGACGCCAAGGTGATCACTTCCTGGATTCCATGGAATCCAGGAAGTGATCACCTTGGCGTCCTTAGCAACCTGACGGTGACGTCAAAGTTCCACCCCTGGAATCTCTTCATGGGAGGGATTCCCTGTTTGGGTTCGAGTTTGGGTTTGGCCGAATTTTGTGCAAAATTCAGCCAAACTTGCCGAACCCGAACACCGTTGGGTTTGCCCATCACTATTTAGGGTTAATAAATTTTGTTATGTCACTGCAGGTTGTGTCATCAGGCTGACTTGGTCTGATGTTTAAAAAAACATAAGCAGAATGACATCAAGCTAAACTTTTTCCATCTTTTAAACTACTAGACAATCCCAGGAGTATCGGAAAGATGGATAGGCAAGTAGGCAGGCAGAGAAAGGTATTTTCATATATATATTCCAGAAAAAAGCAAGACCAAGCTACACTACATCCATACAGTTGTCAAGAAAATCACATGGAGATATTCATGCTGCCACCATAAGTAAGTCAACTTTCATTGAAAGGGAAATTTAGCTATAGAAGAAGCCAATACCTAACCAACCTTGACAGATATTAAAAATCTAAATTGGACCAGATCTACTTAGTACTTGGATGAGAGAGAACCAGGCAATCCCAGGGTTTTTGATTAGTCTGTAAAATAAATAAAAAAACATCCTCAAATGAAACAATAGCAAAACAATTCTCTACTGTTACAGAAAACCATGTATAGTGTATCTCTTCACAGGGCCATCAGAAATTGAACTTGACTTTTCTATAATGATGCAGTTCCTAGT
Organism: Erythrolamprus reginae; assembly: GCF_031021105.1. NCBI lineage: Eukaryota > Metazoa > Chordata > Lepidosauria > Squamata > Dipsadidae > Erythrolamprus > Erythrolamprus reginae. The sequence goes on from NC_091953.1 coordinate 122,041,133, forward strand.
GTATTTCTGTGTCTTTATTTTGCATTGCTTTGGGGATTTTTCATTTCTTTGTTCTGCTTCAGAAAAATTGAGAAATTTGCAGTTGACTTTGAAGAATTCTGGCCAGGGGAGTTTTAAGAGATGCGCCCAAGCTCAAATTGCTTAACTGAGATATAAATCTATAACTTGTATAATATAGTTTCAGTAGGATTTCTTGAATTCTGATTTCTTTAACCAATCTATATAATAATAATTTAATAATAATTTATTGGATTTGTATGCCGCCCCTCTCCGCAGACTCGGGGTGGCTAACAACAATAATAAAAACAGCATGTGACAATCCAATCATAAAAAACAACTAAAAACCCTTATTATAAAACCAAACATACACACAAACATACCATGCATAACTTGTAATTGCCTAGGGGGAAGAGCTATCTCAACTCCCCCATGCCTGGGGGAGTCTTGAGTAGTTTACGAAAGACAGGGAGGGTGGGGACAGTTCTAATCTCCGGGGGGAGTTGGTTCCAGAGGGCCGGGGACGCCACAGAGAAGGCTCTTCCCCTGGAGCCCGCCAAACGACATTGTTTAGTCGATGGGACCCAGAGAAGGCCAACTCTGTGGGACCTTATCAGTCGCTGGGATTCGTGCGGTAGCAGGCGGTTCCGGAGGTAATCTGGTCCATTGCCATGTAGGGCTTTAAAGGTCGTGACCAACACTTTGAATTGTGACCGGAAACTGAAAAGGGTTGTATGATTCCAATCCATCCTGGTCCCCCAATTAAGGCTAAAACATTTTTTTTAAATACGTGATAATATGAACTACCCTTTTTGTTCAATTTACAAACTAAAACTTAGAACTTTATGGTGACTTAAATATATACCAAGACATAGATTGGTGTAGAAACTAGGAGATGAAAGCTAATTCCTTCTTGGCTTTAAAATCAGCATGATGAATTGGGACAATCACTGCCTCAGCCCTAGGAAGAAGACAATGGGAAAGCACTTCCCAAAAATCTTGCAAAGAAAACTTCAGGGACTTGTCCAGATAATTTCTTAAAATTAGGCATGGTTACATGGAAGAGGGACAAATAGACCACTTTTTTTAACATTTACTTTTTATTGACATCTTTTTTTAAAAAAATATTATTATTATTATTATTATTATTATTATTATTATTATTATTATTATTATTATTATTAATTGGATTTGTATGCCGCCCCTCTCCGCAGATTCGGGGTGGCTAACAACAATGATAAAAAACAGCATATCCTTTTATTTCTTTTTGAATAGTGGAATAGCATATAGGAGTCACATTCTAACTCCGATCCAAGGAGCAATTTTTTCATTTCTTCCCCTAAAGTGAGAATCTCTTTTTTTTAAAGTGGAAAATTAATAAAAATATTTTAAAAGAAAAGAGAATCACACCAGATTTTTGTTTATGTTAAGAAATGAAACTTCAACTTACCGGTATGTCAATTGTTAAGAAAATAAAATTAGCTGCAAAAGAAAATATCTTTATTTCATCAAAATCATCCTAATCAGGGTTAGTTTTATACTAAAGATGTAATAATTTGTGTGAATTTTAAAATGTGAAACTGAATAGAGGAAGCACATTGCTTTAAAAAGAAGGCTAACAACTCCCAAATAAGTGGGTTTCTGATATTCTCAAAATGTGGTAACATATCAGAAATCTGGAAGCAGTTATAAAGCTTGAAATACCCAAATACTATTTTACATGCCCTCCTGAATAACAATTAAGCTCAGATCTGAAAACTGAGCAGCTATGCCTAATATATATGTCATTAAAAAAACCCACTGTGATATTACAGATATTTTCGGTAACATTGACCCATATAAATTTATGACCTTCCTCAAGTAAGCATCTGCTTGCTTGTGACATAGTTCTACAATGAGACCAGTCCAGCATTTTCTGAACAGTCTGTAAGAGTTATTTTTAAACATTCAGTAATGAAAGTTTTGTTTTCATGCTGTGGTATGTGATGCTGTGACAAATAAAGAATCCAGCCTTAATTCGTATCATTGCATAAAGGCTGACTTTCATCTAAACCCATACCAGCTGGGCTAACTGTTTGTCACTTTGAAGATTCTAAAATATGGACATTTCATTCTGATCCACTTATGAGGGTGCTGCAAAGTCCCTGAGGGGAGCGATGTCTTCAGAGGGACTTAGAGCAACCCCAGCCATGGGGGGTCACTCACGAACGCGAATCCTAGAAAGAAGACTTGGACACATCTCTCTCTGGGTGAAATGACACAGTATTGAGCTCTGCGCCTCCTTTTATTGGGGGAATATTCAAATGGGAAAGATTACACATACATGTCAAGTGATATACAAACATCCAATAATGTAACTCTAAGAGATGACACAACTTCCGAGTCCTTCCCATCTCCATATGGCACGTAACTAATTTCTACTAAGAAAATGTCTCTCATGGCCAATTTCCTGGGACCTTTGGTTGTTTAACACAGCTATCTCCTGTTTACCACAAAGCAAGGTCTTTTATCACAGCCTTCATCCTGTTTACCCCAGGCAATGTAAATTGCGTCTTTTGATCACACAGTTCTTTTCCTGTTGACACATTCTTGTTATCCGAGGAGAGTTCTGAATCGTTTTATGGCCAATCACTTCCTTAAGCAGATTTCACCAGAAGTACAGACTTATCTTATGTGATTTTTATGTACAGTCCTGTCCTGGCTAATAGAATAAAAGTGTATAAGGCATTTATGCTAGAAATACAGATATCAAATCCTATCCTAACATTATACTATATCAGTCAGCCACACACTTAGATAGTTATAGGGGTTGACATAAATACCATAGGATCATGATGGCTAACCTACGGCATGCGTGCCACAGAGGGCATGTGCAGCCATCTCTACTGGTGTGGAAGCCATTGCTGTAGACCAGCTCCAGTGCATTTGTGCATACTGGCCAGCTGGACAGTATGGCTGGCCAAGCCCTTTTCTCACCCACGAGTCTCCAGAAGCCCATTTTGAGGTAATTGGCTCATGTGGAGGCTCTGAGAGGGTGTTTCCACCCCACATTGCACCTTTGGGGTGGTGGGGAAGGCCATTTTCATCCTCCACAGGCTGCTAAAAAAATCTCTGGAGCCTGGGGAGTGCAAAAACAGGCTTTCTGGTCCCACCGCAAGTTGGGAAACAGGCTGCTTCCATCCTCTAGAGGCAGTGAAGAGCTACCAAAATTTTTACTACCATACTGTGGGCATGGCTTATGCAGGATGCCCTGCATTTTATTTCATCTTTCTGTGTAAATTGGGCGCTCTGGGGTGGAGCTCCATTTTCGCTACCCCACTGCGTTCCCCCCAATCCGGGCAGCAGTCCACCCAATGGCAAAAAGGCTAGCCATCACTGCCATAGGATCTCTGGTAGCCTCAGGTTGTCCAATTTATAACTTGAATAGAAATAAATGTATACATTAAATCAATGTATATATATGTTTTAAAAATGTATTAAAAAACCAGACTTTTCTTCCTTTGAATTGCCCCAAGTTTCCTTTTAGGTATGTTCTACTTGGGATCTCAAACTCATCCTAGATCAGGTGTGTCCAGCCCATAGCCTGAAACCCTGGGTAATGCAGTCCCACAATGTTAGAATAAAAATATTAAAAAGGGAAATTTGCTATTTATATACATTAAGTATATTATATATTTTATATGCTGCTCAAGACCGTTCCTTTTCATTCATCCATGAGTCATGGTGGTGCAGTTGTTAGAGTGCAGTACTGCAGGCTACTTTTGCCAACAGCTAGCAGTCTGCAGTTTGGCAGTTCAAATCTCACCGGCCTCAAGGTTGACTCATCCTTCCATCCTTCTGAGGTGGGTAAAATGATTACCCAAATTGTTGGGCGCAACATAATGACTCTATAAACCATTTAGAGAGGGTAAAGCACTATGAAGTCATATATAAGGCTAAGTGCTGTTCCTATTCATCACAGGAGAGGCAAACCAAAATGTTGGACACTCCTGGTCTAGATTATCTGATCCCTATTGTGCAATTTTCTATCAAAGTACTGATAGCATTACGTGCTCTTTGCAGAATTTTCTGATCTTTATGCTAAATGATATGCATATTTATTCAAATTATTCACATTTGGTACAGAAGGCACAATATTTTATTTTCAAATTATTTGTTTAATATCAATAATAAGTCATTCATGTAATACAGTTTAGTAATATAAAACTGACCTATACCTCCATGTGCTTTTAGGAAATGCACATTAATCTTATTTATGTCTTCTCTGCTTAATTTCATTTGCCTTTGACTCTTAAAATTATATTTTAGTCAGTTTTTAGCAAGGACTGTATTAATTTTTTATTGAGATGCATCATATAATTATATACTTAATTACTATAATTATACAGCTGCTACACTAAATGTCCATTTTATCCAGTGTGTAAACATTCAAAGTAGAAATTATTAAGAAAATAAGAAAAATTGTTTAGTTTGTAAATTCTTCTGCACTTTTTACCATTCTTCTTCCATTTAGGGTAAAGGTTTTAAATCCTCACTTTAATTACAGGAGTCATCTAAGAAAATGTGTCTTACAATTGGTGTGTTTCTTTATAATGTCACAAGTCTTATTGTTTTGTTGCAGATCAATACTGCTGCCTCTTTAAAAATTAGCTGGACATTAAACTAAGTTCGCAGGGGAATCCTGATACCCACATCGCCTGGAGACCTGGTTCAATTAAAACCAGGTCAGAAACGCCCTGGAGGGCTTGTGAAGAAGAGAGGAACCTATAGGCAAAATGGGGGTGGTGGTGATGGCAAACCCCCTAGGTAGTCTGAAAGTCCTATCAACCAGTGACACTGGGAGTGATTTATAAAAGTTGTCCTAGCTGCGGCAGCTACAAATGGTCTGCTTGATTGAAGATTGGACATCATCTGGGGAGGATCAGAGATATATGCTGGAGAGAGAGAGTACAGAAAATGAAGCCAGTGAGTCACATTGTCTATGGAAAACTTTGGTATAATTTTTTTCACGTGAAGAAAGGGAAATAAAAGGACAGAAAATAGACTAAGCAGCCATCTGTGAAGATTGGACTTAATCCCTGGATAGTTCAATGGATTTGCATAGAGTTATTGTTAATTTGGGTTCAATGGACCATCACCAATATTTTATTCTTGTAGAATGTTATTTTGCAACAAACAATTTAGCATTGAACTGTCTAACTGACCCAAATCAGCATGGCTTTACTGAAGGCAAATCATGTCAGACTAATCTCATTGATTTCTTTGACTATGTCACAAAGGTGTTGGATGAAGGTGGTGCCGTGGATATTGCCTAT